>NC_059418.1:11857940-12135440 GCF_905220565.1 Melitaea cinxia | reverse complement strand
AACCTAACCCGAACCTAACCCGAACCTAACCCGAACCTAACCCGAACCTAACCCGAACCTAACCCGAACCTAACCCGAACCTAACCCGAACCTAACCCGAACCTAACCCGAACCTAACCCGAACCTAACCCGAACCTAACCCGAACCTAACCCGAACCTAACCCGAACCTAACCCGAACCTAACCCGAACCTAACCCGAACCTAACCCGAACCTAACCCGAACCTAACCCGAACCTAACCCGAACCTAACCCGAACCTAACCCGAACCTAACCCGAACCTAACCCGAACCTAACCCGAACCTAACCCGAACCTAACCCGAACCTAACCCGAACCTAACCCGAACCTAACCCGAACCTAACCCGAACCTAACCCGAACCTAACCCGAACCTAACCCGAACCTAACCCGAACCTAACCCGAACCTAACCCGAACCTAACCCGAACCTAACCCGAACCTAACCCGAACCTAACCCGAACCTAACCCGAACCTAACCCGAACCTAACCCGAACCTAACCCGAACCTAACCCGAACCTAACCCGAACCTAACCCGAACCTAACCCGAACCTAACCCGAACCTAACCCGAACCTAACCCGAACCTAACCCGAACCTAACCCGAACCTAACCCGAACCTAACCCGAACCTAACCCGAACCTAACCCGAACCTAACCCGAACCTAACCCGAACCTAACCCGAACCTAACCCGAACCTAACCCGAACCTAACCCGAACCTAACCCGAACCTAACCCGAACCTAACCCGAACCTAACCCGAACCTAACCCGAACCTAACCCGAACCTAACCCGAACCTAACCCGAACCTAACCCGAACCTAACCCGAACCTAACCCGAACCTAACCCGAACCTAACCCGAACCTAACCCGAACCTAACCCGAACCTAACCCGAACCTAACCCGAACCTAACCCGAACCTAACCCGAACCTAACCCGAACCTAACCCGAACCTAACCCGAACCTAACCCGAACCTAACCCGAACCTAACCCGAACCCAACCCGAACCTAACCCGAACCTAACCCGAACCTAACCCGAACCTAACCCGAACCTAACCCGAACCTAACCCGAACCTAACCCGAACCTAACCCGAACCTAACCCGAACCTAACCCGAACCTAACCCGAACCTAACCCGAACCTAACCCGAACCTAACCCGAACCTAACCCGAACCTAACCCGAACCTAACCCGAACCTAACCCGAACCTAACCCGAACCTAACCCGAACCTAACCCGAACCTAACCCGAACCTAACCCGAACCTAACCCGAACCTAACCCGAACCTAACCCGAACCTAACCCGAACCTAACCCGAACCTAACCCGAACCTAACCCGAACCTAACCCGAACCTAACCCGAACCTAACCCGAACCTAACCCGAACCTAACCCGAACCTAACCCGAACCTAACCCGAACCTAACCCGAACCTAACCCGAACCTAACCCGAACCTAACCCGAACCTAACCCGAACCTAACCCGAACCTAACCCGAACCTAACCCGAACCTAACCCGAACCTAACCCGAACCTAACCCGAACCTAACCCGAACCTAACCCGAACCTAACCCGAACCTAACCCGAACCTAACCCGAACCTAACCCGAACCTAACCCGAACCTAACCCGAACCTAACCCGAACCTAACCCGAACCTAACCCGAACCTAACCCGAACCTAACCCGAACCTAACCCGAACCTAACCCGAACCTAACCCGAACCTAACCCGAACCTAACCCGAACCTAACCCGAACCTAACCCGAACCTAACCCGAACCTAACCCGAACCTAACCCGAACCTAACCCGAACCTAACCCGAACCTAACCCGAACCTAACCCGAACCTAACCCGAACCTAACCCGAACCTAACCCGAACCTAACCCGAACCTAACCCGAACCTAACCCGAACCTAACCCGAACCTAACCCGAACCTAACCCGAACCTAACCCGAACCTAACCCGAACCTAACCCGAACCTAACCCGAACCTAACCCGAACCTAACCCGAACCTAACCCGAACCTAACCCGAACCTAACCCGAACCTAACCCGAACCTAACCCGAACCTAACCCGAACCTAACCCGAACCTAACCCGAACCTAACCCGAACCTAACCCGAACCTAACCCGAACCTAACCCGAACCTAACCCGAACCTAACCCGAACCCGAACCTAACCCGAACCTAACCCGAACCTAACCCGAACCAAACAACCAAACAACCAAACAACCAAACAACCAAACAACCAAACAACCAAACAACCAAACAACCAAACAACCAAACAACCAAACAACCAAACAACCAAACAACCAAACAACCAAACAACCAAACAACCAAACAACCAAACAACCAAACAACCAAACAACCAAACAACCAAACAACCAAACAACCAAACAACCAAACAACTGAACCATCACTTATCATATGTTTTAAGATTATCACAACGTTAGCGTGATTGAAAATACAACCACTGCCATCTAGTGTGAAGACGACAAACCCATTTTTATGTTTAATTAATTCTTTCTTTAAATATCGATCACAATAGAAATTAGTGTATACATGTTAATGGTGAAGTTTGTTTTATTTATTTATTTTTATAGAACAGCAACAAAGTACACACCGTATTTCAAGTACATATATACAATAACCGTAGTCTGAGTGTAACTTTGATTATAGGTGATAACTACATTTAACTAGCATTCCCTTATACCATAATATAAATAACATGCAAATGGTAAGAACTTAAGATAGTGTTTTACAATTAAATTAACTACTATTAAAGATTAAAACAAAAGGATTCAAAGAAGTAAAGAGAAATAAAAGAAAATTAATTTGTACAAATAGTAAAAAAAAAACATACAATGGTAATTACCATATATTTTTATTTTATTATTATATATTACTATACTTATTTACCATATATATTATTTATTTACATTATTTTATTATATATTTCATTATTATATATTTCATTATTTTTAAATGTAAGATATTTACGCATAGTAAGGACGGTAGATGGCACTGATAACATATAAATCTTCAAGCCTAGCGCTCTAAAAAAGAATTTCTTAGTGTACTGGTTGTGTACGATCGTGAATACATTTATATACAATGAAGATGAAATATACAATGACGTTACAAATAATAGATATAAAAAAAAAAAAAAAAACCACTCGTATAGCTAATCGAACTTAAAAAAGTAGAAAAGGAAGTAGAACGTGAAGAGAGAACGACAACGGCAAAACAGAATTTTTTTTTAGCAACTTTTTAGTTATTAACTAGCAACCCGCTCGGGCTTCGCACGGGCTATGCTGATACTAAATATACTACAGAATGTCAACGTTCACAGCTTTTTGTTGTTATTAGACAATACAAACATGTTTTATTGTAAAGTTAAACGTCCATACCACGATGAATACACCGGTTCTAGTCCGATCACCAAAGTTAAGCAACGTCGGGCGCGGTCAGTAATTGGATGGGTGACCGCCCGGGAACTATGCGTGACGTTGGCTCTTTGCTTTTTTTTTTTTCAATTAGTTTTTGAAATTTAGCTTAACATAAGAACAAAAAAAATTAAAGATTGCATTATGAAACTAATTTTTTTTTTTTTTATTAGAATATCTATTCTTCTTCGAAGTTCGAGATACGAAATGTAAACAGTCTATAATTTAACAAAACACATCATGTTCTTGCGTATAATTTATTCTTTCATGGCATACACAAGAATGAAACATTAAAGGACTTTTTTACAACTTACAGAAAACGTCGTGAAAAATTATATTTATAATATATAATTATATACTACGTTCACAGCTCGACAAAACAGAGCCACCTAGCGTGTGCTATAGAAACTACAAAGATTGTTAAATTAATATCAATAGTATTACATTGCAAACTACTAACTAGATAGCGCTTGAACGGAAATCTAAATCTTTAGATTTTTTTTAATTAGTTTTGTTTAATTAGTTTTTTTTCAATGAGTTTGCCAAAGAAGTTTCACTTCTGACATGTGTACTTTGTACGCACGTAATTTTTTTATTCATAGTCTCTGCATGAAGGCTCACATCCTATTACTTTTCTACTGCTTACTGTTTAACCCGAAGACGCCTTGCTAATTATGTTGCTTGCATGTTTTATGTCACACTAGCTGGTACCCGCGACTTCGTCTTGAGCAGCTAACCTTCTCAATATCTATCTTTATACCAAAATTCATCAAAATCGGTTCTGCGACATAAAAATCAATTGGTACTAAACAAATGTGCAATAGAAATATATTATCAATTTTTATTGTATTTATGGTTCACTGTTTTTGCGATAATGGAGATAGATATAATTATGCTATTACAGACTGTTTTATAGGACTAATTAAGATAAACATTTCTCCTGTACATTATATACGTGTAAACTCTACAGTTTTTGTAGCGCACGCCAGAAAAGCTCGCAGACGACAGATTTTTTTCCGACCTTCTTGACAATTATCGTTATATTTTGGACAATTCATACACTATCTTTTAAACATATAGCCTACGTGTTATTCTAATGTATAAGCTATATTGGAATGAAGTTCCGTACGGCAGGCTTGACATTTGGCTGGGCGAGCGAAATGAAAAAGAAATGTGATACTAAAACCGTAAGAAAAATATATAACGGAAGTGACGTAATATCAGTCACACGACTGTATAATATGACGATTGTAAAACTAAAATATTACTAGTAAACTTTTTTAAAATTATTCATGTAATTTTATACTCTCGACAAAAATAAATAAAGACATGTTTTTTTATTTCACTTAATAGTTGGAATTATTATTATTATTTTTAACCGACTTCCAAAAAAGGAGGAGGTTCTCAATTCGACTGTATTTTTTTTTTTTTTTTTTTTTTTTTATGTATGTTACATCAGAACTTTTGACCAGGTAGACCGATTTCGACAAATTTTGTTTTAATCGAAAGGTGGTGTGTGCCGATTGGTCCCATTTAAATTTATTTGAGATCTAACAACTACTTTTCGAGTTATATCTAATAATGCGTTTTTACTTGATGCTTTTTTCGTCGACCTACATTGTATTATACCGCATAACTTTCTACTGGATGTACCGATTTTGATAATTCTTTTTTTGTTGGAAAGGGGATATCCCTAGTTTGGTACCATGATAAGGAAACCAGGATCTGATGATGGGATCCCAAGAAATCGAGAGAAACTCTTGAAAATCCGCAATAACTTTTTACTGGGTGTATCGATTTTGATAATTTTTACTTTAATCGAAAGCTGATGTTTATCATGTGGTCACATATAAATTTTATCGAGATCTGATAACTACTTTTTGATTAATCTTTGATAACGCGTATTTACTTGACATTATTTTCGTCACCTTACGTTGTATTATACCTCATAACTTTTTACTGGGTGCACCGATTTTGACGTTTCTTATATAAATTAAAAGCTACTATTCGTCACGTGGTCCCATTCAAATTTAATTGAGATTTGATTCGTAATTTGTGAGTTATATCTAATATTGCGTATTTACTTGACGGTTTTTTCGTCACCCTACGTTGTATTATACGTTATATCTTTTTACTGGGTGCACTGATTTTGATCTTTTTTGTATAAATCAAAAGCTAATAGTTGTCATGTCGTCCGTTTTAAATATGATTGAGATATAATGAGCAATTTTTGAGTAATCTTTGATGACACGTATTTACATGACGATGTTAAGACGACTGTGGTCATGTTCAATACTTTGCCACAACGCCATCTATCAAAATGTAATGAAATTACTTCGTTCACTATCGATCAAATTACAATATTCCACTAGAGTAGAGAGTAGCAGTTTATTCGTTATAAATATATTTGAGCTTTTAATTTTTGAGTTATCGCTAATACTGGGTATTTACTTGGCTAAATTTACGTCGACCAACTTTATATTAACCTCATTACTATTTTACTAGGTGGACCGATATCGATGATTCTTTTTTTAATCGATAGGTGGTGCTTGTCATGTGGTCCCATTTAAATATAATTGAGATTTGACTCGAACTTTTTGAGCTATATCTGATATGGCGTATTTACTTGACTGTTTTTGGAGTTTTCTCCTTAAGAATCGATTTTCATTTAAGGCCCCGGAATGAAAAAATTGAACAGTAAAATCTACTGAACGAATGACCTTGTTAGAGATGGCGTTCAGACATTTTCTAATAACGCAATTAGGTTCCGATAGGTGGCGTTATTGCATTCATTTATTTACAATTTGATATAGTATTAATATATTTCTTAGACTAGTAAGCCTTTTTGTGCCTATTTAGACAGTTGATCTGAAGGGGTAAACTCCAGTCGTGCATCGGAGCTGTGTGAAAACATGAACATTACATATTTTTAATAAAAAAGACATAAACCGTAATTCAATATAAATCCGCTTCAACTAAAAAACCCGCCGTAATAAGCGATGTCAGCGCTTCGCGCGAATCGACGACGGGCCTTTTATGAAATTTCTGCCTACAATCGCTAACAAAATGTTAGAAATAACAGTAGAACATTATATAATTCTACAATTTTATAATGTCGCGTTATATGGAATACGAACAAAGTATTACTATTTTTTCGTCGATCTACGTTGTATTACTCTTCGATGTAATTGAAGTCGGTTTTTTTTTCGTTTGCGAGCAAACACAATTATGTTTGATTTATTTTATTTTACGGTATTTGTTATTTTCTAAAATACTAAATTTCCTAAATACTTTTATGTACTTAATTAAAAAACAATCAACAAAATTAAAAAAAAATCAAGAATTAGAAAATATATATAAAATTCAAATTTTTTTTTTAAGTGTAAAGCATGTAGTGTGTTATAAAATAGTAATGCATAGAGCATGAAAGAAAAAAAAACTATAGTCGTAAATAATTATCTTAATTATTTACCTACATAAATATATAGGTATATATATCTCTCACGGTCAGTTTTGGACTCACTATCGAATTAGAGAAAATAAGGTTTAGTTCGTAATTTGAAGAATGCAATGTTGAAATTAATTCGCCTCAACGCTTTGAAAATTAAAAAGTAAATAAATAATTGTGTTTGCTCGCAAACGAAAAAAAAACCGACTTCAATTACATCGACAAGTAATACAACGTAGATCGACGAAAAAATAGTCAAGCAACTACGCGTCATCAAAGATTACTCAAAAAGTATTTATCAGATCTCGATGAAATTCAAATGTGATCACATGATAAACATTGGCTTTCGATTAAATTCAAAGTCATAAAAATCGGTACACCTAGTAAAAAGCTATTGCGGATTTTTGAGAGTTTCTCTCGATTTCTCTGGGATCCCATCATCAGATCCTGGTTTTCTTATCACGGTACTAAACTAGGGTTATGCCCTTTCCAACAAAAAAAGAATTATCAAAATCGGTACATCCAGTAGAAAGTTATGCGGTATAATACAACGTAGGTCGACGAAAAAAGCATCAAGTAAAAACGCATTATTAGATATAACTCGAAAAGTAGTTGTTAGATCTCAAATAAATTTAAATGGGACCAATTGGCACACACCACTTTTCGATTAAAACAAAATTTGTCGAAATCGGTCTACCCGGTCAAAAGTTCTGATGTAACATACATAAAAAAAAAAAAAAAAAAAAAAAAAAAAAAAAAAAAAAAAATACAGTCGAATTGAGAACCTCCTCCTTTTTTGGAAGTCGGTTAAAAAGGCAAGGGTACTGAAGAGCTTATGGATGTTAAAACTTATATTTAAAAAAAATAGTTACGTAGTAAAATATATCTTTATGTTTAAATACTTACTTGATTTCAATATAGTACTATTATAGACACACTACAAAACTTCTTAAAAAAAAAAAAGAAAATCATTTAATCCTGACGATCCTTATTTTTAAATAATAATCTAGTAATCTTCAATCTTTAGTAAAATGTCAAATCATTGGGATACTGATATAAGATAGTGTTTAAATCAAATCTGAATTTTTAAAGTGCGTCAAAATGAAGTCCAAAGAAGTCGGTTACAGACATACAAACATACAGATGAAGCTAATATAAAGCGTGTATATTTACACGTTTTATATTAGCTTATTATTTACACGCTTTATATTATTTATTCATCTTATGACGATCCAATAGACGAGTACAACGACAACAAGGAACACGTTGCGGGGATGTAAGATCTGCGCTTCAATTTATTATTGCGGGATATCTAATACTCGGCGATTTGCAAATCATAAACTAAATTACTATCGAATGGATTTTCAAGCAGTTTTAACAATCAGACAGGATTATTAAATTAATGATTATAAAGCATTGGTACTCTATAGACAATCGGGATCTAATTATATGTTCGTTACAAAAAAAAAATAACCTACCACCTTTGAGGATAGAATAACGCTTGGCTCGCTGAAGGCGACCAGCCTCAGCCGCTCCTCTACGCATTCGTTCGCGCGCTTTCGCACGGCGGGCGACGGCTGCCCACCCTTCGCGCCCCCGGCTTCAAAAAAACACTAGGGGTAGGGCAGACCAAGACCACGTGGACATTGGGGTGCTCCGATTCGATTTTGGGTATTTCGCGAATTTCTATACCTATATTCTAGCGCACCCCTCCCCCATTCACCACCTCTCCCCCCAAACCCTATACCCCTATAAATTAGATCCCGATTGTGTATAGTTTAGCCAAAGCATTAGTGTATAACGACCACTGACCTGATGGCATCGCATTATTTTGCTGCGTCGTTGAGACCAACTCTGCAAGCAGAAGCGTATTTAATCTCCAATTACGTAATTTCAACCAGAGTTCAAACAATTCGACTTACATACAGTCATTTTCACGAAACATTTCACTTCACTTTACACACAAATTATTACGACGTAAAAAAATCTCTAAATAAAATTCTATTAAGTCACATATCGTTAATAACTACGATTATTTTTACGATATTTACTAACGAATACATAAACAAAAGGCGTCCGTTAGAATAACGTCTAATGACTAACGGTCATTATGAGGCACAGCAGCAAGACTGTCATATTAAGGTTGTTCAAATTATTATTAGCCAATTGCACAATGCGCTGAAACCGTTACTCGTACAATTTTTTCAAATCGGTTCTTTCCCTCTGGGAATATTTTTGGGGATACATTTTTTTAGGGTATTTTCTTGGGAACTCTTAATTCGTCGGAACATAATATATTTTTAATATTAAAAAAAATTCTTCATTTATCAATCTACGAATATATTTTAGCAATTTATAATATATAATTCCTTACTAAAGCAAAGTATAAGAAGAAAAGGGAAAGTATAAAAAATATATTTTGAATTTTAAAATCCTTTGAAAAATAAAATCTAATAAGAAAAACATTAATCTGACTGATTTTTAAATAATTTCAATTTTTGGTTTAGGGGGTTTTGTTTCCAATTTAGCGCGTACATACAGATAATGTAAATGTATTGACAAGTTACGCGTATTTGAATGTCACTTAAATTAATCATTTAATTTCATACTCAACTTTATATTTAATTTTTTTTTTTGTTCTTAAGCCAATCAAATGTTACATGAAATTAATATGAACCAAGGTTTGGTAACGTTACCAATTACCGTTAGAAAATAAGTTAATATTTATTGACATCTTACATTAAGTTTAAATTTTTTTAACAGTAATTATGAGACGGAAACGCTTTAAAACGCTAAGTTTTACCGGTAAATAGAAGACAGATTGATTGTCACATAAAACTCTCGTAGATAACCGAGTTTAACTTTAGATAATTTATTTAGACTGGTTGTCAATACGTCGTTCACGCCATCTACAGCCTCCGCTCGTACTATTGCTGGTGATAGCGCCACACGATCACTTTGAAAATCAATTCTATTCTTTAAATGACTAGATAATAGGTGGAATGGTTATGTATCATTAAATTAATTACATTTTAATTAGAAATAATTCAGACATTTTAAATAAAAATGTATTCGTATGTGGCCGCCAATAATTGGAACATACCTAGCATGTCTTGCGTTTATCAAACATGTAATATTCTGGTCACACTATGACATTATTGAGATTTCCCTTCAATGAAAGTAGCAAAAACCTTAAACATTATTTATATTATCGTCTTCATTATAAAACAGCAGCAACTCATCTTTATCTGTAAAAGAAAGCACATTAGAACTACATAGTTATTGATATCTATCAACAGATGGCATGAAGTGTCGTTTAAATCGCGCTAGCGTTTCGTTCAAATATGAATTATCGTTTCCAGTTTTATCGGTATAATAATTAAATAAATGTCTTGGGTTTGATTTCGTTGGTTAACCGATTTCCAAGTAAGGAGGAGGTTCTCGATTTGACTGCTTTTTTTTATGTATGATACTTCAGAACTAATGATTGAGTGGAGCGGATTCGACAAATTTTCTTTTCATCAAAAGGTGGTGTGTGTCAATTGGTCCCATTTAAATTTATTTGAGATCTAACAACTACTTTTCGGGTTATATCTAACTAGCGACCCAGTCCGGCTTCGCACGGGTATAAAATATAATCATAGCCTATGTCATTCACTGAAAAAATGATTAAAATCGATCAGTAGTTTTGATTTATTCATTACTGCCCGTGGCCCGCACGCGTTAACTTAAGAGTAAAAGCCGGCCGGAACCGCCGCAAACGCTACGTACCGCGATTTTTAAATCTGTAATATCTTCGAAAATATTCATTTAAATCATTTGCTGTAAAGGGCCATATAGATCTATATTAAATCAACAATGTATTTAAGGTATTTAATTGGATAAGGATTAATGTTGTTTTGGTTAAAATCGCTTCGAAAATGAGCCATTATTTGTCGTAAAAAGTAAATGACAAAAAAATGTTATTGTGGGATATCCATAAGAGATAGGTATATACCATCGCGGAGTTTTCTGTAGACCTTTTCAATGTGTACAATACTTAGTACATTATTTTTAAAAAATCTCGTAAGGTTCAGCCTGTGTTTGCAATTTAAGCGAAAAAATAATAATTATTTACGACATAACATTAGAAAACTCAAAAATAACAGTATTTCTCCACTATTTAATGGATGTTATTATACATATAAACCTTCCTCTTGAATCAATCTATCTATTAAAAAGAACCGCATCAAAATCCGTTGCGTAGTTTTAAAGATTTAAGCGTACATACATGTGCAGGGACAGAGAAAGCGACTTTGTTTTATACTATGTAGTGATGATAATGCGTTTTTACTTGACGCTTTTTTCGTCGATCTGCGTTGTATTATACCGCATAACTTTCTACTGGATGTACCGATTTTAATAATTATTTTTTTTGTTGGAAAGGGGATATCCTTAGTTTGGTATCATGATGAAGAAAACTAGTATCTTATGATGGGATCTCAGGGAAATCGAGGGAAAATTTCGAAAATCCGCAATATCTTTTTACTGGGTATTCCGATTTTAATAATTTTTAATTTAATCGAAAGCTAATGTTTGTCATGTGGTAATATAAATTTTATCGAGATCTGATAACTAATTTTTGAGTAATCTTTGATAACGCGCAGTTACTTGAGTATTTTTTCGTCGATCTACGTTGTATTACTCGTCGATGTAATTAAAATCGATTTTTTTTTCGTTTGCGAGCAAACACAATTATTATGCTGAAGACAGTGCAGACGGCGCTTTTTAAACTACCAGTTAATATCGATTTTTCTATGATGTATTAATCTTGTCTTTTTTGTCATACGTCGCTTAGGCTACTTAGCGTGTACAAATATGTGAGCTACTCATTATTTATTTATGTACAGTATATTTATACATATTTCATATAACACTCACGCATCGCACGCATACATTTATAAAATATTCGTATTTAATTCATAAAGTATGATAATATTATATTTATTTATTTACGCAAGCATGTCCGCACGAAACCCGTAGTATACGGCGGATTTGACGAGAACTATCTGGGAAACATCTCATCGCGCATGAGCGGAAAAATTGATGAGAGACTTGATAGACGCCTCCCGGGGACTCTCTCACGTAATATCGGATTTAAGATATTTTATTTAAACAGCTACTTAAATAATAACTCATAGCTAAAGTGGCTTGCCAAAATAATTAGTCAAAGAACTAGTATCAAGCCATGTTGATAAATTATACTAGTCACAATGATGACGACGAAATATTGCATTCGCTCGGTGACGACAATTCAGCATTTCGAGTAACTGTGCAATTAGAGCGATATTTTAAAGATTCTCGCTCCCGTTGTTACATCATGATCGGAAGGAGAGGTCAAGTGAGCTACCTGGAGCACCGGATAAAAACGATCTTCAATTTGCCCGGCAGTTTTTGTCTGCGCACCAATGGATACTTGTTGCCTTCGCACGAGCCGATCTCCGTGATCGTTCCTGGAGATGTCGTAGAGTAAGTATGTTGCAAAATTATTTAGAAATAGGAACTTTTTCATATATTTGTTTATTTAGAAATAAGAACTTTTTCCCATATTTGTATAGACAACACTATAAAGCAAAAACTCCATTAGTAAACAACTGCAATGACTCTGAACCTAGCTCCTCGGTGATTAGTTTAGGGCTGGAGCAGACAAGTGGGTGGTTGAGGTAATATGATGAACGTGATGGACAAAAATAGAGAATAGCTTGACAAAAATGTTTGTCTATTCTTACACAATAATGATTTTGTATCAAATTAAACATAATTTTGTAATCATATGACGAAATACTTCAAATATACTATAATATTTAGTATTCACTGAACCAAATCAGCCTTTAAATTGTAAAAGGCAATAGCAGAGTGGATAGAACTTAAATCACCTCGCTGCTTCACTGTGGATCCGTAAACAAACTGAGTGCCATGAGCAACAATTGCTGTTAGTTTTCGTTGGAGCGCGGTGAGAAGAGTGGGTGGTGACAGAAGATCATAAATAAATTGATGCGGTTTTCTTTAGTAAATAGAGTGATTCCAGAGGAAGGTTTATATGTATAATACGAGTAAATGGATAACAATTATGATGTCGTAAATAAACACATTGCAAATATTTATTTTATGTTTAATATTTAGTATCAACATTGCACCCGTGTGAAGCCGGGGCGGGTCGTTAGTTTAGTTGTAAAATTAAAAGTCTATAAAATGATAAATTTAAACTTAGTGTAATAAAACAGAACTACGGGTAGCACTCGGTGAGGTGACAAGCTATATTGTATACTATCTGACTCGGCAAACGTTGTCTTGCCACTAAACGCTATTTAAAATTAAGGGTTGATCGTAGAGGGTTGAAAATTTAGGGTTGTATGTATCTTTTAATGTTGAATCATAAAAATAAAAAATTAATAATTTATGTAAAAATAAAAAAAAATTGGCGTGGACTACCCTTAACATTTAGGGGGATGAAAAATAAATGTTGTTCGATTCTCAGACCTACCCAATATGCACACAAAATTTCATGAGAATCAGTCAAGCCGTTTCGGAGGAGTTTAACTACAAACACCGCGACACGAGAATTTTATATATTAGATAGTTAAAAGAAAATTAAGTTCAGTTCATGGTAGAATAGATTATCCTGTATTATTTAATTTGAAGGAATTGAAATGATTTGTTTAGTGGTACAACAAGTTCATGCTTTTAATGATTAAACTTAAGAGCTTGCTGCATGTGAACAATCTACTTTATTGAACTTATTCAATATAATTATATCATTTTATTACTTTTGAAAGGGATATCTTTAAATTGTGTTGTTACGATTAAATTACTGTTAAATAAATTATGATCAAACTAGAGCTTAAATATCTGGATGAGAACAGTTTCTTTATTAAAATACAAATCTATACTCTACTCCTATAATTTTCAGAGTTGTACCCCTCGAAGGAACACAAGAGATATCCTCTCCATCTCCTCCAGCCGTAAATGTCAGTAACAGACAAACAGAACGTATTCATAGTGCTCGAGTACCAAACGAAGCGCCACACCGGGCGAATTCTCGTACGACAGTCGATGACGAACTAGATGATCCGTATTGGCTTCAACTATTGATGCGCCGAACTCTGGCGTTACTGAACGAATATCGCCACGCGCCCGCTGCGATGATCGATGATGCGGACTTGTGGGACATGGTGCGCGCGGCTGGAGACGAGCCACCTCCGCGCCGAGCGCATCAGGGTACGCCCGAGACGGAACCGCAAGAGGAGCCGGAAAGGGACCAGCCATAAATTACGTCATATCATAAAGGGGGGGGGGCAGGGGGTCCACGAAGTGTGACATTGTGTGACTAAGGGTGGGAGGCGATGCAATGTTTTGTGAAATCTAATTTCAATGTATAATAGGTATGCTGGATTGATGATGATTTTTTTGAAAAATAATCAATGTAAAACGAAATAAAAATAATGTTGAAACCGACGTTTTAATACTACACAAAACTCTTGCGAGCTATGCGTTTATTAAAAGGTCAGTGCAGTAAAAATAAATATACTTATTGAACAATCAATGGTGGTTAAGAGTTTACTCTCTTTAACATTTTATTTTTCTACAATTTTTTTTTTTTGATTTTTAATTACTGACCTAATCACTTGTTTTGTTTGCTTATTTATAAAACTTGAATATAATAATTATAATATGTATCAACACTATTTTGCAAGTGTAAAGTACAACACAGTATCAAGCTGTATAAATCACCTTACTAATAATAGATAATAATTTAATAATATTACAAAAGCTAAATATATAAATACAAAACAACAACAAGAATTAAAAAAAAGTAAAATATGTGACTCTAAAGTAATAAGTCTAATGTGGAATTACGTCAGTATCTTCTTATTATGTGTGATTGATTAAATGAAAACTAAAAGTATAGTAAGTAACATAAAATAAATTACAATTTTATAACTAATCACACGAGTTAATTTCTTATTAATACCCCATTGTGAAAAGTTCAGATATGCCGATGTAGTTATCTCCTTTTTCCTTAACACCACAGAATTAGTAATTATCCGTGAGAACAGATGGCGCTGTACACATAAATAGTAAAACAAAATGTAAAATAAAATGTACACGTAAATGAAATTAACATTACGTTACATGTAAGGTAATAATTTATTTGCCAATATTGATAAAGAGAAAAAGCTCCGGAAATACACTTAACGAAAATAAGGTAAAAATAATCTAATATCGTTTAATAAAAACAATTAATTTCACATTCCATCCGTTGCCGTTTACTGATTGTATGAAAAAAAAATCAGAAAACTGGAATTTTGCATGCTAGTAATAAGTAAGGGAAAAAATAATTGAAAGCCATTATACTTATATTATATTTCTTTAATTTAATATTAGAAAAAGAAAAGATATTTCATATACATATACTGAGAAAAGAAAGCTTCTAACATGCGCGACACAGGGATATACAGTTTATGGAATGGATCAATGTTCCGGTATCCAATCATTAGTCTTAGATTCTCGCTCTGATCCAGCTGGCGAAGGAGGTGACTCTCGCGTAACCAGCGGGGAAACCAGACTGGCAACCAGCGGCCGCGACGAATGATGTCACTCCGATCTGAAATCAATTGTACTTCAGCAAATACGTGACTTCGACCATAACATGTAGCATCCCACTACTATAGGACTCTTTTAATAAAACACAATAGCTGTAGCGACAAGACTGACCGTTAATTTTTAGTCTCCTTTCTATAAACCATAAACAAGTCCATAGATAATCAATCTAAAATATATTCTCTTTAACACAAGATATAATTACATTTTGATAATATTCTAACACCTCCCCTTATCAAAATAATGTAAACAATATAAACAAACTAAATAAAACTTCCCTAACATTAACACCTATCGACTCTTTACAAAATTAAAATCATTAAACAACACCCCCTTTCACCGTTTCACCCCTCCGGCATACTATTTTCGTGTAAACCCCGTTGTTACAGAGATATCGTGGTTAATGTTTTAAGGTTAAATTATGAGGTTAAGGGAGAAAAGGGGGGGTTGGGAGGGGTAGGAAGGGTGGGTTTCTATCCCCCCTGACAACTATTATCGTGTAAACCCCATGGTTACGAAAATATTGTGGTAGAAGTTTTGAGGTTACAATACCTTAGATTTGATTATTACAATACCTTAGAGCTCCGTGTCTGACTCTTTATATTATGCATTTAATAATCTGTCTCAGACCTCAGTTTATGTTGTCTATGTCGTTAAACGTCAGTTCGTATCGTATTTTTAATAATTGTTATTGTGTTTTAAATTATCATTTTATTTCATCATTAGTTCGAAAAATAACGTGTGAAAGTCCCAAAACGGAGCATGAGTGCACGTCCCGCAGCACAACTACGCGTTATTTTGTTTAAAAGTGGCGTTATTTTGTTTAAAAGTGTCTATTCGTCAGTCGTTAAAGGTCAGTTCGTATCGTATTTTCATCTTACAGTAAAAATCGTTTTTACGTAAATTTCTTGGAAAATAACGCGTGATAGTCGCAGAACGGAGCATGAGTAAACTTACCGCAGCACCAGAATTAAGGTGGAGTCAAAAATAACAAAAATTTAACCTTAACCTTATCTCTGTAACAACGGGGTTTACACGAAAATAGTATGCCGGAGGGGTGAAAATCCACCCTCCTCCCCTCCCCCCAACCCCCTCTTTCCCCCCAACCCCATAAATTAGTTTCCGGGATTGTACATGATATTCACGATCGCTATCAGGTGTCTTTGACAACAACCGGAACGACAGCTCAACATGCTCTCCGAAGCACGCAGTTCGAAGCCGTAGTGAGTAACTCAGTGGACCACACTTATAATGAACATAAAAATGAGCGCAAAACTTTGTTGTTATTTTAGCAATTGATACTTGTGATTTAGGTAAAAGCCGAATGATGAAGTCTTTTTTTATAAATATTTTACATATAAACCGAAGTCGAAAGCAGGGACGCTGCAATCTGCGCCATCAGGCGAGTCAAATAAGATAAAATGTTGTTTTCGATTAGAATGGCAGTCTCGAAGTTTCAGGCACTAACAAATTAAGAATTTAACAATTTAGGAATTATAACGTCATCGACTCACCAAATATCTGGTCCTAAGGAAGGTGAAGGTCAGTGGACCACCGGAGTCTCCGGAGCATGGACCGGTCGTGAATAAACTGTTCGTGCAGATTGTGGACGAGATGACAGTAAATGGTCCATAGATGTTAACACACTCCCAGTTTTCGATCACCGTGACGGTCGTTTGACGAAGATCTGGATCGCTGCTTACGGGGCCAGCTGTAAAATACATATTTTTGCAGCTAGTTCGGCAAAAAAGCGTACGGCGCACATGAATGATGGTAAGCGGTTACCATAACCAATGGACGCTTGCAACGCCACAGAGTCATCGCAGCGCTCGGCGTCGACGCGCTGCGTTCTATGCATCTTCACGCTCGCCAATCAGCATCACGAGCTCGAGCTGGAGGAACGCAAGTCAATCCCACTGCCTAATATCCTGTTTACTTTACTCGTGTTGTACTAGGGTGACCTAAGGTCCGCCTGATGGCAAACGGATCCATTTGCTTGTGGACACCTGCAGGAGGTGGATGCCAGGAGCATTGCAAGCGTGTTTTGGAATCTCCCCCGATCCTCCCCAGGAGCACTGGCTCCCTTACTCACCACAGGGACTCAACACCAGCTGAGAGCAGTATCGCTTAGCTGTTAATCTGTAAGGTCGAGGTGCTTCCCGCGTTGGGTTGCTCCTTGAACATGATATCCAGCAATACAGCCTGCATCGGATAGCTGTGCTTTATGTTTCGAATCACAAATATACTTACGTCTTTGCTTTTGTGCTGTGTGGTTACGGCTTTAAAGAATAAAGCCACCCCCTCTGTTCACGTGGGTGTCATAAGAGGCGACTAAGGGATAACACAGTTCCATTACTACATTGGGACTTAAAAAAGCCGACCGATGGCGGGATAACCATCCAACTGCTGGCTTTAAAATACAATGAAATGCACCAAAGACAGGCAGCAGCGTCTTTGGTGCGACTGCCTGCGGTCCTGCAGTCACCAACCGGGCAAAACACATGAGTTCACACCATTTTTGCCGTGAACTTGTGGAGGCCTATGTCCAGCAGTGGACTGTGGTAGGCTGAGGTGGTGATGATGATGATGATGATGATGATGATGATAATGATGATGATGATGATGATGATGCTTTTTTCAGTCCATTTCAGTTACTACCAAAGACAGAGAGTTCGTTTTACAAATGACTCATCACTCACAGTCGGAGGTTCTGCCGTAGCCCACGACGACTGCATTTTGTCCAGCGTACGTCATGATGAGAAAGAGACCGGATGGTAGCTCGATGTTACGGATGTTATCTGAAAATAAACAAATAGCGATGTAACGGTGTTATACTGATTGGCTTGAAGTAGGGCGAGGATTTGACCACGACAAACTTGTGTTTGAACAAAACATTTGCCATCAATGGGGATCAAAGCCACAGTTACATACTACAGTCAGTAACTGTCACCACTGAGCTATCTCTTCTCATAATTAGGATATTAACAGTTACAGTGAATACTAAAATAAATGCTACAAGGGGATGTCCAGTGAGGGTTTTTGATATCACTGTGATGGTAATCCACGATACGGTCCGTCTGATGACAAGTGAGAAATAATTGTGTTTGCTCGCAAACGAAAAGAAACCGACTTCAATCACATCGACGAGTAATACAACGTAGATCGACGAAAAAATAGTCAAGTAACTACGCGTTATCAAAGATTACTCAAAAAGTAGTTATCAGATCTCAATAAAATTTATATGTGACCACATGATAAACATCAGCTTTCGATTAAATTAAAAATTATTAAAATCGGTATACCCAGTAAAAAGTTATTGCGGATTTTCAAGAAGTTCCCTCAATTTCTCTGGGATCCCATTATCAGATCCTGGTTTCCTTATAATGGTACTAAACTAGGAGTATCTTCTTTCCAACAAAAAAATAATTATCAAAATCGGTACGCCCAGTAAAAAGTTATTGCGGATTTTCAAGAGTTTCCCTCGATTTCTCTAGGATCCTATCATCAGATCGTGGTTTCCTTATCATGGTACCCAAACTAGGGATATCCCCTTTTCAACAAAAAAAGAATTATCAAAATCGGTACATCCAGTAGAAAGTTATGCGGTATAATACAACGTAGGTCGACGAAAAAAGCGTCAAGTAAAAACGCATTATTCGATATAGCTTGAAAAGTAGTAGTTAGATCTCAAATAAATTTAAATTGGATCAATTGGCACACACCACCTTTCGATTAAAATAAAATTTGTTGAAATCGGTCCACCCGGTCAAAAGTTCTGATGTAACATACATTAAAAAAAATACAGTCGAATTGACAACATCCTCCTTTTTGGAAGTCGGTTAATAAAATATGGCTAGTTTTTATATAATATTCGATAAAACTAACGACACCCATAACTACTACTAACTACCTATATATTTCGGCTGACCTTGTTTTTCAAGTCACCCATTCCACAAATTTTTAATTTATTTTCTATTTCTAACCGACTTCCAAAAAAGGAGGAGGTTCTCAATTCGACTGTATTTTTTTTAATGTATGTTACATCAGAACTTTTGACCGGGTGGACCGATTTCGACAATTTTTTTTTAATCGAAAGGTGGTGTGTGTCAATTGGTCCCATTTAAATTTATTTGAGATCTAACAACTACTTTTCGAATTATATCTAATAATGCGTTTTTACTTGACGCTTTTTTTGTCGACCTACGTTGTATTATACCGCATAACTTTCTTCTGGATGTACCCCGCTTAATAATTCTTTCTTTGTTGGAAAGCATATATCCCTAATTTAGTACCATGGGAAACCAGGACCTGATAATGGGGTCCCAGAGAAATCAAGGAAAACTCTTGAAAATCCGCAATAACTTTTTACTAGGTGTACCGATTTTGATAATTTTTAATTTAATCGAAAGCTGATGTTTATCATGTGGTCTTATTTAAATTTCATCGAGATCTGATAACTACTTTTTGAGTAATCTTTGATAACGCGTAGTTACTTGACTATTTTTTCTTCGATCTACGTTGTATTACCCGTCGATGTAATTGAAGTCGGTTTTTTTTTTCGTTTGCGAGCAAACTTATTTACATCCCTAGTAGGTACGTATGCTCGGCTTGCGACGCCCGTCGCAGAACGCCAACTCGGGCCATGTCCTATTTAGCCTTACGTCTATGCTAATAGGAGTCTAAGAAACAAATAACACTGGCACATTTCTTCGTTATAAACAACATAGAGTGTATATGGGTATGAGTTTAGATATACTTACCGTTATAATTGACATGTCTGATAGAAATGACGCCGATGTCATTGGTTAAGAGGCTCTGGTTATAGCTGGCGTGAATTTGAACGTGGCTGGTTGTGATCCTGGTACCACCGGAGAAGAGTCGAGTGGAGCCGAGCACAACAACCAAGGAGTTACCCTGGAAACTGCCCGTACGCCAGCAGTGGGCAGCGGTGACTAGGCGAGTGTTCGTGACGAGAGAGGCGCCGCACATCGACGTGCCCAGATTACCAGATATGAGCAGTCCAGCCTACGACGTGAGATGTATATTAAATATAGCCTTAGTACTGAGTTACGGAAGAGCGAAGTTGCTAATTTATCGAAGTTTACCCACTAGGAAACGATTTAAGTACTCACGCAAGATGTATAATTTTTTTAATCACAAAACAAAGTTTTTTGACATGATTAACTGCGGAGTTTCTTGTCGATTCTTCTCTGCAGAATCTACATTAACCATTAACTACTAATTTCTTTTAAATGTAATTGTAAAATTTTGTAAAAATTGTAAAATTTATTTTTGATTTTGATTGTAATCCCTAAATTGCGGCATGTTTAGTAAGATTTTCAGAATTACGCTAACTTTACACGCGTTCTATGCAATAATTTTAACAGGTATGTACAGATCTATATGTGAAAAGCTAAACTCGGCTGAAAGTAAGATTATGAGTGAGTTGTTTGATTTTTTTTTCAGTTATGTGCTTTGCAAATCTGGTGTAACGTTTTTTATATTATAATTATTAAAATTTATTTAAAACCTATATATCTATATCAAAGTTATATTATAATTAATCTATATCAAAGTTATATTATAATTATTAAAATTACTCACGGCATAAGGGTGAGCACCCAGGCCAGCTGGCGATCCTCCTACGATCCTGTTGCCATCGAAGTCCACCGCTCCTTCAGCCTTCTGGATCCTGGCCGCCTCCGGGATACCGATCTGTTCGTGATAGTCCGTGAGGATGGGCACGTAGGGTGCTCTGGCGCTGACGAGGGCGAGCCCGGCGAGGAACAGGAATAGCTTCATTGCGAGAGTGTGGTGACTGGCGTTTGATGATTGACTTTATATATGTTAAACATAATCTTTTTGGAATTATCAGTTTAGCGTTCGGTGTGACAATGCGAAAACGGTTTATTTTATTTTAATTATGATAAGGCTATCAATCGTAGATAAATTTATTTAATGATAACAATAATCATAATAATAATGTGTTTTGAAGTACTCGTGCATTGCTCTACTGAGATCGGTCCATTGTCACTGACAGGTTTATTGCAGAAAATAAACCTGATATAGTACTAGTAGACCGATCAGCGCGCCGATCAATTATTGTTGACATTACAGTTCCACATGACGATAATCTCGTAAAGGTGAAAAAAAAATGAAGTGAATATTTAGACCTTGCCTATGTTCCTATTGTTGTGTCGGTCAATGGTCTATTAGAACTCTCGCTTGACTGTTGGATCAAGGATCAGATTCAAATGAGGAAGTTCCTCAGCCTGGAACCTTAACTATCGGTGGCCTGGGCCTGAACCTGCCAGCAGAGGACTACTATTTTTATATTTTTAAATTATTTTATTTGTCTTTTTTATATTTAAAAATGTAATGATAAGGAAATATATTGAACTAGCGACCCGCTCCGGCTTCGCACGGGTATAAAATATAATTATAGCCTATGTCATTCACTGAAAAAATGATTAAAATCGATCCAGTAGTTTTGATTTATTCATTACTGCCCGTGGCCCGCACGCGTTAACTTAAGAGTAAAAGCCGGCCGGAACCGCCGCAAACGCTACGTACCGCGATTTTTAAATCTGTAATATCTTCGAAAATATTCATTTAAATCATTTGCTGTAAAGGGCCATATAGATCTATATTAAATCAACAATGTATTTAAGGTATTTAATTGGATAAGGATTAATGTTGTTTTGGTTAAAATCGCTTCGAAAATGAGCCATTATTTGTCGTAAAAAGTAAATGACAAAAAAATGTTATTGTGGGATATCCATAAGAGATAGGTATATACCATCGCGGAGTTTTCTGTAGACCTTTTCAATGTGTACAATACTTAGTACATTATTTTTAAAAAATCTCGTAAGGTTCAGCCTGTGTTTGCAATTTAAGCGAAAAAATAATAATTATTTACGACATAACATTAGAAAACTCAAAAATAACAGTATTTCTCCACTATTTAATGGATGTTATTATACATATAAACCTTCCTCTTGAATCAATCTATCTATTAAAAAGAACTGCATCAAAATCCGTTGCGTAGTTTTAAAGATTTAAGCGTACATACATGTGCAGGGACAGAGAAAGCGACTTTGTTTTATACTATGTAGTGATAGTGATAAAAGAAATGTCTTTTATTTCTAACAACCTTACAAAAAATATTTTGTATTCAAATAAATATACTTTTATTCTGTTATTGGAACCCCACACTGGTACAGGCCTCCTCCAGCTTACTCCATATTCCCCTATTCTTTGTTTTCCTCATTCTTTTCTTTTAATTACTTCTGAGAGTTTTTTATTAATATATTATTTATCAAATCGATTAAGCCCCGATGCTTTACGTGAAGAAAGAGGCCCATGCCCAGCAGTGGGATGTTATAGACTGAATCAATCTGAATCAATTGAAATAATTTCTGCGTCGTCTTAAAGAATTCTATGAAACAACATAAGCAACAGTAGAAACTAAGGGAACATTGACAAAACCGGACTTAGGGGACCGGGGCTACAGCCCCGCGGGGTCCACAATAGAGACTTTGGAAAAAAATATTTTAAATTCAGACTAGTAAACACTAGTAAACTTTATTTTTAACCGACTTCCAAAAAATGAGGAGGTTCTCAATTCGACTGTTTTTTTTTTTTGTATGTTACATCAGGACTTTTGACCGTGTGGACCGATTTCGACAAAATTTTTTTAATCGAAATGTGGTGCGTGTCAATTGGTCCCATTTAAATTTATTTAAGATCTAACAACTACTTCGCGAGTTATATCTAATAATGCGTTTTACTTGACGCTTTTTTTGTCGACCTACGTTGTATTATATCGCATAACTCTGCCGTCCTTTAACTAAAACCACGTTAACCCCAAAAAGTGATTTTAGAGAAAAACGCAAAAAACGCGGGAATCGTTGTTTTTAGAAAACTATTATACATAGATCAGTGATTGTTGGATATAATTTAAACAAATACTTTCCTGCATCATTTAGGATGTTTTCTACGCAGAAATATACTTTGAATTATTTATAAAACAAGGAATTTTGGTTTAGCTAAGCAATACACATATTTTTTGACATTGATTGCCGCACTAAAATGTCTCTAACCTACACTTAGAGACTCTTTAGTTAAGCATTTTCTTTAAATATGTAAGGTTAGTAATGTTTGATAGATTTATCCTGAAATGCTTAACTATAAAATCGTTAAGTCAATTAACTGTTTTGTAGCTAAGATTTTTCTTAATTTTATACATAAATACCTTTCGTAAAAAGAGGCTAAAGCACCTAAGACTCTTTTAAGCTAAGTGTTACCGAAAAATAAAATAACTTTTGTAAAAACATATACTTGCTTACTAAGCTAAAAAAAGGCAACTCTTACTTCGATTGTTACTAACATCTTTATAGCTAAGCATCTCATATTAAAAAACTGGAAGATTAAATAAAATGCAGTATGAAAATTAAATCAAATTTTATTAAAAAATTATAACTATAAAAGGTTCCTTCACTTATCATTAAACATAAACTGCAGCAATTTGTAAAAACAGCAACAAAAAAAATGTTATCTCAAAAATAAATTAACAGTTCTTCTTTTATTCATTATGAATAACATATTATTAATTATTATTTCACCTTAACACTTAAAAATCAACAGTATTATAGGATTTCAAAATTACCACTAGCACAGCCTTGATTAATTTTCTTAACTTACTAAACAATCAAATAATGGGAAAGTTATTTTAAGGCACTATTTCCATAGCGGCAATATTTGCGTTTTGACAATAATAAAAATTTCAATCACGTAACACTACTCATTAATATTATCAAAAAGACATTCGTTTAAATCACAGATTGCTTTAAGGAACTTTGTGCTTTATATCTTACAGATAGTACTAGTAAGTAAGTTATTTAAACAAAGATTATATGGCATTCACTAGAACATATTTTAAGTATAATCAGTCTCAATAATTATAAATGGCTGTTAGGTATATCTTATTAATTAGTGATTCTTGTTTTCTTTTTTTGTGCTTCAAGACTTTCGCTATCGCCACAAGTTGGTAAATTTTGCCAAAAAAATAGTTTATGCTTTGGTATGATAGGTGATAGTTTATCAATTATATTTTGTTTCCGATCTCTCTCTATTCCTTTGGGTAGTGAACGAAATCTTATTCCTAGCTGCGGGTTTTTTAAAAACTTGTCATTCAAAAATTTCATCGTTTTGTAGTTTTCAGCAAAATCATTTTTGTAGTGTAGATCAAAGCTTGATCTAATGAAACGAATTTGAGATATATTTTTGAGATAAACCCTAGGGTTGGCATTTTGGATACGTCTGTCTGATATATTATTTGTATAGTCAATAAAGTCTTGAGGCTGTAGAGATTTTAAGATTACTTTACCATTATTAGCTGACCCTACAGCTTCTTCGAAATCAGTAAAATCATAAATCCTGCCCTTTTTTTTCATAGAGAGCTCCACTTGATGATGGAATTGGTCACAACTCATAAATGTATGTCCCGGTTCAAAATAATATAATGTCATTTGTTCGGTAGCAATCACATCACTATTAATAAGATCAGTTAACAGAGAAAAAAAAAAGCCAGTTTTTGTTTTGAGCCGTGCAATTATCCATCCAAATATTTATTTTTTTGACATCACGAAAACGTAAAAAAAAGTTATAATAGGCACTCATAATGTCTTCTTGCTTTCTCCCAGCGATAGCGTCGTGCCAAATAGCTGCAAATGGCTTTGAATCTTTCGTGATTTTTCCAACTGGAGCGAAAGTTTGATTAAATGCTGTTAATCTTGGACAAAATATGACGGATTTAAATGAGTCGAGCCTTGGTAACATTATGACCTTCTCCAAGTCACTGCTAAAATATATTTCGTCAGTATTTTGTTTCAAAGATTTATGTGAATCATATAATTGTCTAGCGTACTTATATTTCTTGTGATGAGTAGCCCATGTTGCACATTGGTCACAATTGGTTATTATTTCTTCGCGAGCATCATGTCGTGTATCGCGAGTATGTAACTTATAAGTTTCGCAAAGCTCGCATTCCTCATTCCCAAGTTTGGCAAACGATATATTCATGCTTTTCAAGTGTGTTCTGTACAGTTCGTATCCAATTTTTATGTCGGGATGCTTTGAACAAAAGTCTTTGTACATGTAATTAACGTTAACTTCACTTGTCAAATAGCGACGATTTGGAGCATGTTCACGACGGTAATGCGGCGCTGATGGATTGAATGTTTCAATATGTTCTGTAATAATTTGTCGGTCAAATTTTGGTGTTTTAGTATGTTTACCACGTTTGTCAGTATCGTTACTTGTATCAAGGCAGTTGGATAAAATGTAGTCATTGTGTTTTTCAAATCCTAAAGTTGTTAAGAAAAATATTTTACATACAGAAACGAGAGTCCCATCGCCTTTCGGCAACGTAAAAGACCTTCTCGGATTACGCTTTGGTTCATTAGTATACTTCCTTTTAGGAATGGCCACCACATAATTAGATCTTACAAAAATTCTAGTCTCTGTATGTGTCATTAGCCAAAATTTTCTGTTTATTTCTTCACGTTCATCAGTTGTAAAGACTGATGAACATTTTTTTCTACACTTATTGTCACAACCAATTTTTACTTTATGTTGATTTAATTTTCGTCTCTGCTTTTCTAATTTTCTTTCTTTTAAACTCGTACTATACTTTCGCCGCTTGGGTTGCGCTTTAGTTGATTCTTGGGTGGTCTTTTCCAATCCTTTTAAAAAAGACGCATCGATGGTCATACGACGTTTTTGTAATGGCGCAATATCAACACAAGGCCGTAACGTCCTTGCTTTCATTGAATGCCGTCGAAAAGGTTTTACTGGTCCTATAGAAGCCAATTTGGTAGCAAGATTATTTACAGAAGGCCTTCTAAGGATTTGAGGATTTTGTGATTTAACAAAATCATCGTCTGTATCGTCACTGTTTGTGTCATCTTTATCAGTGGGTATGTAGTCTTTATCTTTGACTGAATCATCAGAATCATAATCACAACTGCAACTCTGAGCCGGACTTATTAGCATCGATTCATCACACATTAAGTTTATGTTTTCTTGACTAGAAACATGTTCTGGTTGGTAACTATTAGACATTTTTAAAGTATTAATTATATTACTTATGTTATGAAAATGATGCGAGGTACCTGTAATTTGCGTTTCGCAGAAATTTTGGAAAACTTCGGATGTCATAGAATAATCCTGGTTTATGCTGTAGAGACTATCAACAAAGGTGTGTTCACTGCAATTTTTCTTTTTTAGGGTGCTGGTTTTATTGTTCGTCTGCTCGTTTGCATGATTGGCTAGATCTATCATACTTTGAATTCTTTGAGACACACCGTGTCGTCTGAAATAGGTAAATAATTTAAGTATCTGGTTTGCTAAAAATATGTAATTAGTCAGTCCGCGGTATTTCAAATATATTATGGAATATAAAAAGGGGAATATATTAATTGCTACACAAAAATTAAAAACTCTTACCTCGTAATGCTCCCCGACATATTTGAGTTTTGGCGGGTACACGTTACGACGACGCACGCTCACACCTTATGAGCGCTCCGAACGGAATGGCAAGGCTCCCCGCGCGCATATCGTATCCCCGCACACTCCCGGAATGAACGAAGCGCGAGCAACGAAAAACGTGTTTCTAGTTAGGCAGCGTGGGTTAGCGGGTACTAAGTTAAGAATGACTAATATTTTTTTGAACAAATTACATGTTAGAAGTAAATAACGCTTTTTTAATGAATTGTTTTGAGAAAATCGCAGTATTGAATACTTGACTAATATACCGTTATGGTGGACTAACTAGAATTAAGGTAAGTTTTTCGTCATAAATAGTTTATAGCGTTGTTTTATTGTGTTTTATGAAAATTGATCCTAAACTACAAACACGTTATACGCCCTTAGCGTATTTGTAGTCAAGAATAATCAAATAACGTAGTTTAAGCTAATAAAACGGTAAAAAAAATATTAGGCGAATTTGGAAACTAAGGTACTTAAACGTACATCAAGCTAAGAAGTGTGGTATAGTCACTTTTTAGTCAAGAATTTGTAGCATATTTTGCCATTTAACGGTATATCGTGTTTTAATATCTCTAAAACTATAAGTCATAGAGCTATGGTTCTTAGACAGAAAGATAGAGAATTTTAAACTGTAATACTTTGCATTCAAAACTCAAAATCGACCATTTGAGGGTTAACGAGGTTCTAGTTAAAGGACGGCAGAACTTTCTACTGGATGTATCAATTTTGATAATTCTTTTTTTGTTGTAAAGGAGATATTCCTAGTTTAATACCATGATAAGGAAACTAGGACCTGATGATGGGATCTCAGAGAAATCGAGGGAAACTCTTGAAAATCCGCAATAACGTTTTACTGGGTGTACTGATTTTGATAATTCTTTTTTTGTTGGAAAGGAGATATCCCTAGATTAGTACCATGATAAGAAAACCAGGATCTGATGATGGGATCCCAGAGAAATCGAGGGAAACTCTTGAAAATCCGCAATAACTTTTTACTGGATGTACCGATTTTAATAATTTTTAATTTAATCGAAAGCTGATGTTTGTCATGTGGTCACATATAAATTTTATTGAGATCTGATAACTACTTTTTGAGTAATCTTTGATAACGCGTAGTTGCTTGACTATTTTTCCGTCGATCTACGTTGTATTACTCGTCGATGTAATTGAAGTCGGTTTTTTTTCGTTTGCGAGCAAACACAATTATTCATATTTATTAAAAAACCGACTTCAATTACATCGACAAGTAATACAACGATAGTAGACGAAAAGATAGTAAAGTAAATACGCGTTATCAAATATTACTCAAAAAGAAGCATAAAGGAATCAGATATCGATCAAATTTAAATAAAACTATATGACAAGCATCAGCTTTCGATTAAAGCAAGAACCATCAAAATCGATAAACCCAGTGAAAAGTTATGCGGTTTAATACAACGTCGGGTGACGAAAAAGCAATCAAGTAAATACGCATTATTAGAACTCTAAAAGTACTTGTAAAATCTCAATTAAATTTAAATATAACTACACGACACGCAACACCTTTCAATTAAAATAAAATACATCGAAATCGGTCTACACAGCCAAAGATCTGATGTAAAATACATAAAAAAATACAGAACCTCCTCCTTTTTTGGAAGTTGGTAGAAAATACTTTTGACAGCTAGCTATCCTAACTAGCAATTGACCAATTACAACGCGATTCGCTTATTTTAGTTAATTTAATATATTTTAAGCGAATGAACCCAAATACTATAGTATATTATTTATTTTAATCTATACACATAATAAAATGGTAGGAAAGTCAAAACTGTACATTGAATATTTTTTTTAAAGAATACTAGGGGTGTGATCTACAATCGATACTGAAGCCAAAAATATGGTTTTTAAAATTTTTGTCTGTTTGTCTGTATGTATTTCCGGGATAAACTCAAAAAGTACCGCATGGATTTACTTCAAATTTGGTACGAATATTATTAAGAAGTCGGGTCAACATATAAGCTACATATTATCATGCTATGGTGACCGGGGATGAGCAGTGAACCTTTATTTCTTCAACGCATTCTGTAACAACGTGTAATCTAACGACGCATATTTGAATGTTGTTATTATGTTAATAACCACGCTATAAGCTAGCTTCACACAATAAATAAAGACATTCTGTAGTATATTTAGTATCAGCATTGCACCCGTGCGAAGCCGGGGCGGGTCGCTAGTTTATGTGATAAAGCAATTGCCTTAGACTTTTACGTTTTTATCATACAAATGTATCGACTGATTGATTAAGAATTTGAATTTGAATTAAGTGGCGAACATGGATTAGCAGTATAGATTAGCGGAAAAGATAAATTTAATATTTTAATGTCACACTGACGTTCTGTTCTACTCAAATCTTTATCTACAATAATCTGTATGTGTATCAATTGCTAAGCGCATGTTTGTTACCCAACACTTCCTTCGGCTGGACTGATTTGGTAGATACGTATTTCGCGCAGGCGCTGCTGGCGATATCTAGCGCCCACGTCGACACGTTAGACATAAACACTAGCTCGTTGGCGCAGTTTGTAGTGAGTTTCTGTGTTCCGCGGGTTGCGGGTTCGATTCCCGCCTGAGTCTGGGTGTAATATTTGTATCTATATATTTATATATGTATTATTTCTATGTATATTTATCCAAAAAATAATTATTATAACAGTCGGCTGTTACCTGTAACACAAGCATAAGTTGCTTATCATAGGAACAGACGACCGTGTGTGTTATAAGATATTTATTTATTTAGCTCAAAAGGTACTCGTTAGTGACCACATGACAAGCACCTCCTTTCAATTAAGAAAAAAAAACCATGTCGTGTCGCGGGACACCATATAGGACGAAGTTCCTTATTATCATTATCTTTATCATTATAATATATAATAAAACTAAGTTGATAAAATGTGCGTGCCGATAAAACTTAAAAATAAGTCCCGGCACGATAAGGGGACTTACATAGTGTGATAGCCCTTTATCCCTCCTCGAACAAGATATTTCCCGCTTTAACCTAAAGGGAGTGTTTTTAAAGATATAAGGGCTTTTCCAACCCTTCAACTTGGAAATTAAGTGTAGTGGCGCCATCTGTTGTCGAGTATTTGAACTTCATTCAGAACAACGATTATTTGGGTTGGATTTCGAAAGGCGCTGCGAGCAATTGCAGCATGTGTAATAATGGCGCGAAAAGACACCAGAAGCATCGCAAGCGCGTTGCTGACCCTATCCCCAATCTCTCCAGGAGCTCTGGTCACCTCACTCACACAGGAACACGACACTGCTTGAAAGCTGTATTATTTAGCTGTGATCTTCTGTTAGGTCAAGGTACTGTCCCAATTGGGGCACTTAAAATATGAGTACAGAATACTTACTATGTATACAAATTGTAGGCTACCTGGCATTTATTATTTGTTTATGTATATTATATTTATTTGTATTACACATATATTAACTTTTATTATTTAATTTATAAAATTTTATTTTATATATATTTAATAAATAAGCATATCCGCACGATACCCGTAGTATACAACGTATTTGACATTAGTTATTTCTCTCGCCATTTTTAAATGTATTGTTAATTTGTCATTTCTAAAAGAACGCTCTAGAAAGAGCTCAGAGCGCATGATCGACAATTTTGACAAGGGCTAGCGAGAAAAACGTAATTTGGTTTTTAAATAAATAAAATTGTGAATAACGAATATATATTGTTAAAACGCTACACTGTAACTAAAAGATATTGTTTAATAACTAAAAAAATGGTATGGTTATTTTATTCATTTACATTCTAACATTAGAATATGACAGATGGTGATCCTTTTATAGGATTCGGTGTTTGCTGATATGTTTTTGGTTTCCTATTATCTTTTGTATCTTTATATTGGCATCGCTTTAGCTTGTAATATCCCACTACTGGGCATAGGTCTGCATAGGTACCCCATGTAGGAGAAGGATCAGAGCTTAATCCACCGCTCTGCTCCAATGCGCGTTGGCGGATATACATATTTTCTACTATGAGTAACGATCGCTATGAGGTGTACATGATAACAACCGGGGCCGACGGCTTAACGTGCTCTTCGAGGCATTGTGGGGAGATCCACAAGGACTGAACAAACATCCAGACCACGGCAAATATGTGTATGGCCAATACGAATGTAAAGGTAAATAGTGTTTGATTTCAATCTATTCTATACAAATAAATAAAATTGGAGTGTCTGTTTGTAATACTAAAATAACCGCTTTTACTAAATGCATGTAGATTTATACACAGTCAGCTCAGCTCAGCTGATTTATACATGGTACATATACCAAAATAAATTTTGTTTCAATTTCTGTCTGCCTTTTGTCTGTTTATTCCGGCTAATCTCTGAAACGGCTGGCCCGTTTTTAACGGGATTGTTTCTGGTTGATAGCTGATTTAATAAGGAGTAACTTAAGCCTAACTTATTTTAGAAATTTATTTATTTTATAATTCTGCGAACTGAACAATGGTAGATAGCGCCAATTTCTATTCTAGATTACAGATGGCGCTTTTGAATATAGAATTGACATATATTTTAATAAATTATAATTACTGAGCCACAGGAATTCGTGGCTGGGTCAGCTAGTATATATATAAAAATCTCATGTCGCAATGTTTGTCCGGGCTGATCTCCAAAACTAGTGGACCGATTTTAATAAAATATTGCACAGGTATGTAACTACGTCCAACTTAAAACATAGGTTATATATATTTCAATTAATGAACTTGACATTTTAATTGAAAATAAAAAAGATGGCAGTACAAAGTTTGCCTGCTCAGCTAATATGAGAGATCATATTCGAAAAAAAATAAAAAAAAATAGTGTGCTGGCTCAATAGGCATCATTCTGTGTCACATAGATATACAAAATAGTGATCTCAAAATTTAACGCATAGCCATATATGTGTTAAAAAAAGTTTGTGCGTACAAAGTACACATGTCAGACGTGAAACTTCTTTGAAAAACTAATTTTTAAGTCTCTTTTATATATATACAAATGTAAAGCTTTAGATTTCCGTTCCAGCGCTATCTAGTAAGCTTGCAATGTAATATTATCGATATTATTTTAGTTTCTATAGTACAAGCTAGGTGGCTCTGTTGTTCGACAATATTATTGCTTTTCTCTCATGCGCCCAAAGATATTTCACATCAAAAGTACCTAAATATATAAGACAGGAGAGTAATTAATAAAAAGTAAAGAACTCATAAAAAAAAACTTTTATTGTCAGTTAGCAGTCGCCCAGCTTTTGAAATTCGACGATAATTAATATTAAGGTTCTGTTGTCAAAGACTATACTTCTGTAATAATAAACAAAAGAGTATATATATATATATATATATATATATATATATATATATATATAACAAAATAAACAAAAGAGTATATATATATATATATATATATCTATAATATATATAAAAGCGAAAGGTCACTCACTCATCACGAAATCTCCGAAACTATAACACCTACAAACTTGAAATTTGGCAGGTAGGCTCCTTATAGGACGTAGACATCTGCTAAGAACGGATTTTACGAAACTCGACCCCTAAGGGGGTGAAATGGGGGTTGGAAGTTTGTATGAAAGTCCTATGTTTTTGAAGTAAGAGACCTGAAATTTAAAATGTATGCTCTATAGATGGTAAAAAAGTGTCCAAATAATGTATCTTTAGAAATCAACCCCTTTTTGGGGTTGAAACGGGGGATGGTACGTTGACTCACTGATCACGAAATCTCCGAAACTATAACACCTACAAACTTGAAATTTGGCAAGTAGGCTCCTTATAGGACGTAAACATCCGCTAAGAACGGATTTTACGAAACTCGACCCCTAAGGGGGTGAAATAGGGGTTGGAAGTTTGTATGAAAGTCCTATGTTTTTGAAGTAAGAGACCTGAAATTTAAAATGTATGCTCTATAGATGGTAAAAAAGTGTCCAAATAATGTATCTTTAGAAATCAACCCCTTTTTGGGGTTGAAACGGGGGATGGTACGTTGACTCACTGATCACGAAATCTCCGAAACTATAACACCTACAAACTTGAAATTTGGCAGAAAGGCTCCTTATAGGGCGTAGACATCCGCTAAGAACGGATTTTACGAAACTCGACCCCTAAGGGGGTAAAACGGGGGGTTGGAAGTTTGTATGAAAGTCCTATGTTTTAGAAGTAAAAGACTTGAAATTTAAAATGTATGCTCTATAGATGATGAGAAGGCGTCCAAATAATGTATCTTTAGAAATACACCCTTTTTGGGGTTAAAACGGGGATGGTAGGTTGACTCACTGATCACGAAATCTCCGAAACTATAACACTTAAAAACTTGAAATTTGGCAGGTAGGCTCCTTATAAGACGTAGACATCCGCTAAGAACGGATTTTAAGAGAAACGACCCCTAAGGGGGTAAAACGGGGGTTGGAAGTTTGTGTGAAAGTCCTATGTTTTTTGAAGTAAGAGACTTGAAATTTAAAATGTAAGTTCTATAGATGGTGAAAAGGTGTCCAAATAATGTATCTTTAGAAATCAACCCATTTTTGGGGTTAAAACGGGGGATAGTAGGTTGGCTCACTGGTCACGAAATCTCCGAAACTATAACACCTACAAACTTGAAATTCGGCAGAAAGGCTCCTTATAGAGCGTAGACATCCGCTAAGAACGAATTTTATGAAATTCGATCCTTAAGGGGGTAAAACGGGGGTTGGAAGTTTGTGTGAAAGTCCCATGTTTTTGAAGTAAGAGACTTGAAATTTAAAATGTATACCTTATAGATGATGAGAAGGTGTCCAAATAATGAATCTTTAGAAATCAACTCGCTTTTGGGGTTAAAACGGGGGATGGTAGGTTTACTCACTCATCACGAAATCTCCGAAACTATAACACCTACAAACTTGAAATTTGGCAGATAGGCTCCTTAGAAGGCGTAGACATTCGTTAAGAACGGGTTTTACAAAACTCGACCCCTAAGGGGGTAAAACGGGGGTTGGAAGTTTGTATGAAAGTCCTATGTTTTTGCAGTAAGAGACTTGAAATTTAAAATGTAAGCTCTATAGATGATGAAAAGGTGTCCAAATAATGTATCTTTAGAAATCAACTCCTTTTTGGGGCTAAAACGGGGGATAGTAGGTTGACTCACTTATCGCGAAACCTCCGAAACTATGACACCTAAAAACTTGAAATTTGGCAAATAGGCTCATTATAGGTCGTAGACATCCGCTAAGAACGGATTTTATGAAATTCGATCCCTAAGGGGATAAAACGGGGGTTGGAAGTTTGTATGAAAGTCCCATGTTTTTGAAGTAAGAGACTTGAAATTTAAAACGTGTGCTCTATAGATGATGAGAAAGAGTCTAAATAATGTATCTTTAGAAATCAACTCCCTTATGGGGTTAAAACGGGGGATGATAGGTTGACTCGCTCATCACGAAATCTCCGGAACTATAACAGCTACAAACTTGAAATTTGATAGATAATTTCCTTATAGAGTGTAGACATCTTTTAAGAACGAATTTTACGAAACTCGACCCCTAAAGGGGTAAAACGGGGGTTGGAAGTTTGTATGAAAATCCTATGTTTTTGAAGTAAGATACTTGAAATTTAAAATTTATGCTCTATAGATGGTAAAAAGGTGACCAAATAATGTATCTTTAGAAAGTAACTCCCTTTTGGGGTTAAAACGGGGGATGGTAGATTAACTCACTCATCACGAAATCTCGGGAACTATAACACCTACAAACTTGAAATTTGGCAGGTAGGTTTCTTATAGAGTGTAAACAGCTACGAATTAATTTTACGAAAATCGACCCCTAAGGGGGGATCGATCCAAAAAACGGGGGTCGAAAGTTTGTATGAAAGTCTTATGTTTTTGAAGTAAGAGACTTGAAATGTACAATATATGCTCTATAGATGGTGAGGAGGTGTCCAAAAAATGCATCGTAATCTATATGTATATAAAAAAGAAAGGTCACTAACTCACTCATCACGAGAACTGAAAAACCGCTGGATGGTCTATCCATCCAGGTTGGACAAAGATAAAATTTGGCAGGGAGGTATAGTCAGCAGACGTCCGCTAAGAACGGATTTTACGATATTCCACCGCTAAGGAGGTTTAATTGGGGTTGATAGTTTGTATGAAACTTAAACAGCCTGAAAATAAAACTAAAAATGTGGTGTATAGAGGTTTTATAAAAATAACTATTAAATTATACTAAATTGTGCCTTTTAAAAAGTTACTCAGTTTGATAAGCGTTTCGATAAGTGACTGAAATAAAAAAATAATTTGCGTTAAACATTTTAATAGTAATGCATATCTTCATAACCACGCGGACGTAGTCGCGGGTAACAGTTAGTGTATTATAAAACAAAGTCCCCAAAAGTGTATGTGATCGATTCGCTCAAAATCTACTAACGGATTTTCACGCGGTTTCACCATTCGAGAAAGGGCTCCACCATTGGCAAGAGGAAGGTTTACGGAACGGCTAAGCCGATTTTGATGAGAGTTTCACTGGAAGTTTGCCGGGAAAACTTTGTGATACACTAATTTCAACGCGGGCGAAGCCGCGGGCACAGCTAGTATATATATATATATATATATATATGCGTGTGTGTTAAATACATGGTAGTGTGTATGATGTTTTTTTTTTTTTTTTTTGATAATGTATTTTCTATGCATAATTAAAAAATATTATCATTCTGCACTTCTCTATATAAACTATAAGTGTTCGAAATTTCATACTCCATCGCCCGCGCGATTTTCATAAAAAACGATCAAAGTTTATGTTTAACGTATTTTAATATATCAAAAAAAGTGTGTGTCAGCTCCAACGCGCAACTGGATTTAAGTCCTTCAGATCGACTGTCTATACTATAGGGACATAATTGTGTTTGCTCGCAAACGAAAAAAAAAACGACTTCAATTACATCGACGAGTAATACAACGTGGATCGACGAAAAAATAGTCAAGTAACTACGTGTTATCAAAGATTACTCAAAAAATAATTATCAGATTTCAATAAAATTTATATGTGACCACATGACAAACACCAGCTTTCGATTAAATTAAAAATTATTAAAATCGGTACACCCAGTAAAAAGTTATTGCGGATTTTCAAGAGTTTCCCTCGATTTCTCTGGGATCCCATTATCAGATCCTGGTTTTCTTATCCTAATACTAAACTAGGGATATATCCTTTCCAACAAAAAAAGAATTATCAAAATCGGTACATCCAGTAGAAAGTTATGCGGTATAATACAACGTAGGTCGACGAAAAAAGCGTCAAGTAAAAACGCATTATTAGATATAACTCGAAAAGTAGTTGTTAGATCTCAAATAAATTTAAATGGGACCAATTGACACACACCACCTTTCGATTAAAATAAAAGTTGTCGAAATCGGTCCACACGGTCAAAATTCTGATACATTAAAAAAAAATAATACAGTCGAATTGAGAACCTCCTCCTTTTTTGGAAGTCGATTAAAAAAGGCTTACTGGTCTAAGGAAAAGAATACCGTATCAAATGGTAAATAAAGTAATCAAATAACGCCACCTATCTATCTAAGGTGTCGTTATTAGAAAACGTAGCTACGTATCAATCGAAATCCTATTGGGTTTCGATAGATGGCGTTACGAGTAACGTAATGATGTCATTCGTTCAATAGATTTTACTCATATTTTTTAACCGACTTCCAAAAAAGGAGGAGGTTCTCAATTCGACTGTTTTTTTTTTTTTTTTTTTTATGTATGTTACATCAGAACTTTTGACTGGGTGGAGCGATTTCGACAAATTTTCTTTTAATCGAAAGGTGGTGTGTGCCAATTGGTCCCATTTAAATTTATTTGAGATCTAACTAATCTAATCTAACAACTACTTTTCGAACTATATCTAATAATGCGTTTTTACTTGACGCTTTTTTCGTCGACCTACGTTGTATTATACCGCATAACTTTCTACTGGATGTACCGATTTTGATAATTCTTTTTTTGTTGGAAAGGAGATATCCCAAGTTTAGTACCATGATAAGGAAACCAGGATCTGATGATGGGATCCTAGAGAAATCGAGGGAAACTCTTGAAAATCCGCAATAACTTTTTACTAGGTGGACCGATTTTGATATTTCTTTTTTTGTTGGAAAGAAGATATCCCTAGTTTAGTACCATGATAAGTAAACCAGGATCTGATGATATGATCCCAGAGAAATCGAGGGAACTTCTAGAAAATCCGCAATAACTTTTTATTAGGTGTACCGATTTTAATGATTTTTAATTTAATCGAAAGCCGATGTTTATCATGTGGTCACATTTAAATTTCATCGAGATCTGATAACTACATTTTGAGTAATCTTTGATAATGCGTTGTTACTTGACTATTTTTTCGTCGATCTACGTTGTATTACTCATCGATTTAATTGAAGTCGGTTTTTTTTTTCGTTTGCGAGCAAACACAATTATTTCATACGTTATATGAAAATCGATAAACTCCAACAAACTCTAATAAGCAAACTTTTCCTTTAAAACTCTAACTATCAAATTACAATGTCATCACACAAATATGTTGATTTTATTTTTGTTTGTAAACCAAATCAACCATCATTGGGTACAAACATTTCCTGCTGTCCGGGCTCGTTTATGTCACATTTATGTTTGAATCCTCCTATGCACACGACTGAAGTAAAACTCTTTTGGCTCCTACAGTTATATACGAAACTTAACTCACTCTCCTTCTATCTTTACTAACTTATATCTTTCTAAACATGTTTTTTTTTAATATCATATCAATAATCGACCGTTCCAGCGGGGATCGACCCTGCAGGCCTGCATCTCCGACTGACCGTGTCGTGTTATATATGTATATGTCATGTTATATATATATCTCAAATTCCGCTCGCCGGGCCCGGTTGCATTTGTCGTGACCTTACTCCTTCACCACCTTACTCCCCGATTCAAGCGTGGGTAAAGATAATAAATAAATATCTATAACATACACACGGTCGTCTGTTCCTACGGTAAGTAACTTAATGCTTGTGTTACAGGTAACAGCCGACTGTTGTAGTTAAATATTTTTTTATAAATATAAATAGAAATAATACATATATAAATATATAAATACACATATTACACCCGGATCAGACGAGAATCAACCCGTAAACGGAACACGGAACAGAAAGCAGGTCCACTACAAACTGCGCCAACGGGCTAGTCAAGGAAGTTTTATTATTTCAATAATTGGGTTGAATACAAAAATAGATACAAAAATATTGTAAAATAATTATAATTATAGATATTAGCTATATCCGTGGGAATAATTCGAATTGAATAATGTTTACAATTATCACTTTACATACATACATTTTGCTTTGAAATTGAACAAAAAATTTACTGACCCTCAATCATGTTGATATTGTTTCAAAATTAAAGCCGGATATATATATGACGGCTTCACGTCGACGACGTCATATATATATTAATAATGAATTAATTTATAAAAAAAAGCGATAGTAGTTTTTTTAGTTGTTGATGCCGGTAGAGCCAGCAATTATCTATAAAATGATATGTAATTTATGTGGAGTAATTTTGAAGTTTTTTCTGAAAAGGAGGCAAATATCTTAGCCTTAGCGTATTAATATATATAATATTCTTTATTGCCCACCATTAAAAGATACAAACAAAAGTAGTACAATTAGAGGAAGATGTACAAAGGCGGTCTTATCGCTAAAAGAGTGATTTCTTCCATACAACCACTGGGTATAGGACAGGGCATAGAAAAACGCTAGGGCGTGTACAAGTAACTGAATATATCTAAATAAATCTCTGAATTAAACTGAAAAAGTAACATTTAATGACAATAAACGTCTGTCCTAGATCGCTCAAAGTCTGGCTCGTATCCAGCTGTCGTAGGAAGTCACCCTCGTGTACCCAGCTGGTAGGTTTGCGTCACAACCGCTCGCCGCCATGAACGAGGTCACACCGATCTGTAATAAAAGTCAAACATAAACAGATAACCAAAAATTATAGCGGCCGCTCTGGCGTAGGACTCTCCACCTTACTCACAGGAATACAACACTGCCTTAGAGTATTTAGCTGTGATCTTCTGTAAGGTTGAGGTACTACCCCGCCCGGGCTGTTCCAGATTTTGAACTGGATATGCCGCACTCGCATCGCATCGCATCAGCCTATTGCAGTCCACTGCTGGACATTGACCTCCACAAGTTCGAGCCAAAATGGCGTGAACTCGTGTGTGTTGCCCATAGTCACCACGCTGGACAGGCGGGTTGGTGACCGCAGTACTGGCTTTGTCGCACAGAAGACGCTGCTGCCCGTTTTCGGCCTGTGTATTTCAAAGTTGGATGGTTATCCCGCTATCAGTCGGCTTTTTAAATTCCAAGGTAGTAATGGAACTGTGTTATCCCTTAGTCGCCTCTCACGACACCCACGGGAAGAGAGAGGGTGGCTATATTCTTTAATGCCGTAACCACACAGCATACTGCCGTAATGCCATGTCGTAATTCATTAGTATGATAGCTCTTTTGAAGTTGATAAAAATTATACACACAAATAAAACACATTAAAAGTAGCTTACCAAATATCTGTCCCCGAGGAAGTTCCACACCAACGGGCCGCCAACGTCACCAGCACAAGGGCCGGATGTACCGAGGCCGCTAGTTCCGCTAGTACATATCGTAGAGGCGACCACAGTGTTTGTTCCGTAGACCGCGCTACAGTCCCAGTTGTGCATGACCTCTAGTGAGGCGTGTCGGAGTAGTGGGTCATTGTTGCTGACAACTGGAAGTCGAGTAATAGTCCTACTAATTATAATAAATGCAAAAGTTTGTGAGGGTGTATGTATGTATGTTTGTTACTCTTTCACGCAAAAAACTACTCGCAAGCGAAAAAAAAATACAACGTAGATCGACGAAAAATAGTCAAGCAAATACGCATTATTAGATATAACTCGAAAAGTACTTGGCATATCTCAATTAAATTTAAATGGGATAACCTCACACCAGCTTTCGATCACAAATATCATGGAAATCGGTCCACCCAGTTTCATTTGAATTTGATCGAGATCTGATGATTACTTTTTAAGTGATCTTTGACAACGCGCATTTATTTGACTATTTTTTTTATCTCCTCACATTTTTTAAAGTCCCGACGGTTTGGCGACGTTGTTGACGCCGAGAGTGACTAAGAGGGGTTAGTATTGGTAATTCTACAAATAAAAATCGAATCTCATGAAAGATCTCTCCGCACTTCAAATAATCTATCTCTTTCTACTCCTATTCATCGGTCTGGGTTTTCGTCTGATTCATTCGCTGTTTCTGCTGTTTGTCTCTGGTATATGTTACCTGAGTCCATCCGTAAAGTTCCTTCACGTGACTCATAAGAGGCAAGTTAAGGGGTTCTTCTTCCAAAATTTAACCTAATTTGGTGAACTCAATAAACACTGTAATTGTGTTTCGATTATTACTGTCGTCAGCTTATTAAGTAATTTGTATGTATGTATGTATGTATGTATGTGTGTAGGCATGTAGATATGTATGTATTTATGAATGTATGTATTTATGTATGTATGTATGTCTGTGTGTATGTATGTTTGTATATGTGTATGTATGCAAGTTTGTATCCGTTTATGTATGTTTATATTTTTATAGTATTTATATATGAATTATTTGCTCATGTATATACTAAGCCACTAACGTTACTCTATCTTTCCTCCCTTTTCTTCTTCTTTATCTGAATTTTACCGGTAATCGATTTTGCACACCTACAAACGTCTGCTCTTGTACGTGCTAAGGTTGGCTGGTAGAGAACGCTTTTAGCATTAAGCCCGCCTTCTTAACCAACTTCCAAAAAAGGAGGAGGTTCTCAATTCGACTGTATTTTTTTTTGTACAATTCTATAATGTATTGTGCAATAAAGTATTAATAAATAAATAAATAAAAGTGAGACAGTAATAGTTCCATAATCATTATACTTACAGTCGGAAGTCCCTCCGTAACCGGCGGCGATGACGTGCTCGCCGGAGTACGTGAGGCTGAGGAACAGACCGGTCGGGAGTCCGATGTTCTGGATGTTGTCTGGGAACACGCACCATTATATTATACGGCTTATTGCTATACGACGGATTCAGAAATGAGTTTTAGAAAGTGGATATTTTAACTTATCACTATGAAATTATAAATGAAACTAGCAAAAGCTAAAAACGAGTGTGCTTTAGATCAAACGACTGAAGTAAAACTCCTTTATCTCTATCTGACTTTTATCCCCTCTCAACATCCGTTCACCTCGCGTGATAACACTTTTCGTAACGCTCTCGTCACGCATTCACCAGCTTACTCCCCAAGTCAAAAGTGCGTAAGGAAGCTTTCCTTCAGAGTTAGTGGAATGTGAGCTAGCTTGGAGCGAGGCTATCTTCGAATTTTCTAGCTCTTAACGAAAAACCATATCGAGCAAAGCAAGAAATAACCTACTATTATCCTAGTGACTAGCTCGTTGGCGCAGTTTGTTCTGACCCTGCTTTCTGTTCCGCGGGTTGCGGGCTCGATACCCGCCTGAGTGTGAGTGTTTTGCCACATACTTATATTATTTATCCCCCTTAACCCCCCTTCCTCCCTAATTACTTAGAGATATGAAAAATAGATGTTGCCCGATTCTCAGACCTACCGATGCATACGTTTCATAAAAATCAGCTCAGCCGTTTCGGAGGAGTATTGTAACTAACATTGTGACACGAGAATTTTATATATATAAGATATGTATTATTTCTATGTATATTTGTTAAAAAAATATATTTAACTATGACAGTCGGCTGTTACCTACACAAGCATTAAGTTGTTTAACATAAGAACAGACGACCGTGTGTATGTTATAAGATATTTTTGTACTTATGATACTTAAAGTGGATTACTCCGAGTGCACCGGCTGGGGAAGTGCCTCGATCTTACAGAAGATCACAGCTAATACTGATTTCAAACAGTGTTGTGTTCTGTGGTGAGTAAGTTAGAGAACTCCTGGGGATCCGCTCTTTCAGTAACCGCTTCACCAGACGGATTGTACGACAACACCACAAGTTGTGGTTGCTAACATCGCAGCGTAGTAATGCCAACATCATAAATAGTGATCCTTGTACCGTATATGCGCTCATACACTGGCGATAGACGGTTCGATTCCCATCAGGATTAATGTTGTACTAGCGAAGATGTCTTTCCAGTCTGGTTGTCTGTTCTTTTGGATCTCTCCACCGTGCTTCGGAGAACACGTAAAGTTGTCGGTCCTAGTTGTTATCATACCCATTGGATCAACCTCCGACATTTCTCCTAAATGGGGAAAGATGCCTATGCCCAGAAATAGATTAACACAAACTAAGAATACAATAGCAACTGGACATCTACATATATAAAATTTCGTGTCACGATTTATGTAGGCGATAAACTCCAAAACTACTTGACGAATTTTTATCAAATTTTGTTAGCATCTGTAATTTGTTCCAACTTGGGAGATGGGGTAGTTTTTATCTCAAATCGACCCAGTGGGTGGCGCTGCTATCGGTATGTAAGCAATCGAATTTGGTAGCTGTTTTCCGGGCAGGACAACGCCTGCCGGGTCCGCTAGTAAAACTATAAGCTAAGACATGAGACTTGCCGCTATATGCCACAAAAGGTATGCTTATAATCCCAATGTCATTATTCAAGGTATACTGGTCGTAGTTTTCGTGGAGCTGGACATCAGATGTTAAGACCCTGGTGCCTCCGAAGAAGAGGCGAGTGGAGGCGAGGACGACCTCCATGGAGGAACCCTGGGCGCCTACAGTCTGCCAGCAACGGGCGGCTGTCACAAGACGAGTGTTGGAGATGAGAGAGGCGCCGCACATTGAAACCCTGCCGTCTGTCAGGGTTATGAGTAGACCCGCCTGCAACACAGAAACTTGATTATTTTTTATACGGGTTGTCGCAACGGTCACAGCACTGGCTATTGCCCTAGGAGTCGCGAGTTCGATCCCTGGACGTGACAAACATTTCTATTGGCTAAATAGATGTTTGTCGTGGTCTGGGCGTTTGTGCTTGTGTATTGTGTATGTTCCCGGGCCCGCGACACAGGAGAAAATCCAACTGGGTTCCGGTGAGTGTGAAGCGTTTACTTACTTATATTATTTACTAATTCACAAGCGAAGTGATACTTCTGAAGCCTACGATAGGTTTTTTTTTCATAGAGAATATAAAATACTGTGTAATGTATTCTATCTCATTCTCTTCTATACATTTATGTATTTGTCTCTTTATCGTGATGCATTCGCGTTGCACCGAGTTTCAAATCACAACGATTCTAAAGAGAAGTTTGACTTCAAAACTGCAATTTGAGAACATCATTTAATTTGATAAACATGCGTTTATGTAGGTATTTGTGTTTATATATGTATGTATGAATATATATAATATATACTTACTAGCTGACCCCGCAAACGTTGTTTTCCCATATATTTTATTAACCTTCTCAATCCCCCCCATAACTTAGGGGAATGAAAAATAGATGTTGTTCGATTCTCAGACCTACCCGATATGTACACAAAATTTCATGAGAATCGGTCAAGGCGTTTCGGAGGAGTTTAACTACAAACACCGCGACAAGAGAATTTTATATATTAGATGATTATGTCTGATAGTGCATACTCGTATTTTGCGGCCCTATCCCCACAATCAATTCTAGTCCGCTGCCGAAAGGTTGCCTGGAAGAATTTAGCGATAAGGCAGCCTGTTGTTTGTTTACTTAATTAAATTTATGTTACTTTTGTGTTGGCATGCAAAAAAAGTGTAAATAAATAAATAACAGAGATGTCGATTGACTGCTACATGTAAAGGTACTAATGGTTTGGTTTTCTTTGTTTTGTTGTTGTATAGATTAGTTAATGTTGTACAACTTTCTTCAATGTTTGTATGTATTTTAGATGCCTGATGATGGTCCAATAAAGGATCGAAACGTCGCATGAATTTGCAATTGGTGGTGTGATTGGCACCTTATGTCCACTTTCCTGCAAACCGTCAAAGGATAAATAAATAACATCGAAAAATCTAATTACTCACGATATAAGGGTGTACTCCCAAACCAGCTGGAGATCCCCCAAGTATTCTGTTGCCATCGAAGTCCAACGCCGTTTCAGCCTTCTTGATCCTATCCGCTTGTGGGATGCCAATATCCTTGTGATAGTTCAGAGGAATGGGCACGTAGGGCGTCCTAGCGCTGACCAGGGTGAGGCTGATGATGAACAGGAATAGCTTCATGATGACGATACAACGTTTGACTAATGAATTTCTTACGTGATATGAAGTTATTTATTAAGAATTATTAATCTTATCAACGATATCCAGAAGATAATATTTTGTAGGTTAACGTCTTACATTGATTAATTATTGTAATTATGTTGATATAATATCTATACAACTATACAAATAAATAAAATTAAAATGTCCGTTTGTAATATTAAAATAACCGCATTTTACTAAATGCATATGGATGTATACACAATAAGTGCGTGGCATGGATGCGCCTTACGAAAACAAACAAACTTAAAAAATTCAATATACACACAAAGTCAGCGAAATAAATAGAAACAATATCAAACATTTTGTGCTGTACATTTAAAATATATTAATACGGTAGTCCTTCGAAACTTTATGCAACGTCGTACATAACATGCAGTCGGAGACATGCACAAAGAGAGAATGATTTGACTTATCCTTCAATTTCATGCCTCCGACTGCATATTATCTAAGTCAAAATTAAAAAACAAGTCCAAATTGAGTGTTATGATAAATATATATATCAATCAGAATTAAAAATTAATAGGAATAGTAAATTTTTTTGGGCTTTCATTAGGTCCAAATGGGCTTCAGTAAATATACCTAAAGATGTTTTTTTCAAGAATGAGTGCACCTCCGATGCAAGCAAAATATGTCAATTTTTTAACGAACACTTTAAATCTGTCTATTCAGCGCCGTCTAACATTGCTAGTTCTTATGGGTCCCAAGGTAATGTGTCTTCTAAAAGTAATTTGTCGTTAGGACGTATTGAACTTACTGTTAATATTGTTATGAAATATCTCAGGCAGTTGAATGTTGATAAGGGTTCAGGACCGGATGGCTTGCCACCTATTTTTTTGCAATTGTGCCACAAATCTTTGGCTTATCCGCTTCTGCTTTTGTTTTCTTTATCTTTACGATCGGGTATCATGCCTGATATTTGGAAAAGATCTTACGTTGTTCCTGTGTACAAGTCTGGTGATAGGCATAATGTTGAAAATTACAGACCGATTTCAAAATTGTCTACTGTTGCTAAATTGTTTGAGAAAATTGTGTATGACAATATTTATCCGAGTCTTAGGCCTTTCTTAATGAGTCAACAGCATGGGTTTGTGGACGGGAGATCAACGGAGAGTAATTTGTGTGAGTTTGTCCATCGCATTTCTATTGCAATGGATCAGGGTTACCAGGTGGATGTCGTGTATACCGACTATTCTAAGGCATTTGATAAGATACCACATGCAATATTGATAAATAAACTAGAAAGAGTCGGTATACATGGCGATCTACTTCGATGGCTTTCTTCTTACCTATATAACCGTAGCCAAGCAGTGACAGTGAAAGGGCATGTTTCCTCTTTTGTGCCCGTTTCTTCTGGTGTACCCCAGGGCTCGCACCTTGGTCCTCTACTTTTCAATATTTTTATAAATGATATACATAAATTTTTCGAGAATTCAGATATACTTCTTTATGCTGATGACATGAAAATTTTTAGGTGTGTATCTAATAATTCTGACTGCATACTACTTCAGAGTGACTTAAACAAATTGTGTGATTACTGCTCAGTGAATTCTATGTATCTGAACATAAAAAAATGCTACGTGATATCCTTTTCTCGTAAGACTAACACAATTAATTTTAATTATCAACTTAATCAAGAGACAATAACACGAGTTACCGAGGTGCGAGACTTGGGTGTTTACATCGATAGCAAATTGACTTTTAAGTCACATATTAATTTTGTTACTGCTAAAGCATTCCGAATGCTTGGCTTTGTGTTGAGAGTGGGACGTGATTTTAAAAATGTCAGCACAATTATTCTCCTTTATAACTCTTTTGTAAGATCTATCTTGGAATACTGCTCAACTGTATGGAATCCATTTTACAAATGTTATGTTGCTCAATTGGAAAAAATTAATTATAAATTTATAAAATTTTTAAGTTACAAAGCTTCGCCGCATATTCAAGATATCCCGTATATTCCTTCTTTAGAAAATCGTCGATTGGAGAGAGACCAAATATTTTTATTTAAGTTACTTCGTAATTTTATTGATTCCCCTTATCTACTAAGTAATATATTATTTAGGTGTCCCAAAATAAATACACGTAATCAGTCCCTATTTTACGTGCCTAGAACTAGGACCAAATATACGCAGAATAATTTTACTTTTAGAGCATGTAAAATGTACAACCAATGTTTTCATCACATTGATTTTGCAACTTGTTCAGTGCAATCTTTAAGGAGTGAATTACGATATGCAATAAATTTTTAATTTTTAATTTATCATTAATTATTTACATAATTCATGAATTTTAGTTTGATTTTGTTATAAATTAATTTAATTATAATTTTATTATAGTATGATTATGGTATGATTAATTTTTAATGTTGTATATATCTGAATTTGTTATCTTTTAATTATTTATTATTTAATTGATGATTGTATGAAATGTTTCTATTCGTACATGTTTACCTAATTATTCAATTTACTACTGTTGAATTATTTATATTTCTGTGTGTATCGATTATTTCTTATTAATGTGTGCTTTTTAGCTTATTAATGAATTGTTTACTATTGGAAACTTTATTGGTTTATGTATTAGTTTTATAAGATTTTTTTTTGTATTATTGTACTGTTTGTTTCCAAAATAAAAAAAAATAAAAAAAAATAAAAAAATAAATTACATACAAATATACATACATACAAGATACGCGCGAAAAACATAACCCTTCCTTGGCAGTCGGGTAATGAATTAATAAGATTACAGATAATAATTTACCGATTACATTAAAAATATGTATATGAATTGTTGTACGTTTTTTAATATTTTGTTTTATATTTTTATTGTTGAGTTAATTTGTAATAAGATATTTATTGTTTGTATAAGTTTGGAACCAACTGTTTAAAGTGTATTGTATGCTGAGTTGGCCTTTTATTATATTCTTGCTAAACATTTTTGAATATCATATCAAAAATTGACCGCTCCAGCGGGATTCGAACCCGCGTCTCCGACTGACCGTGTCGGCGCTCTAGCCAATTAAGCTATGGAACGATGTACCCGCTAGAGCGAAACTTTTGATATGATGATTTTTACTTTCGGTTTAAGCGAACCGTGGCGCCGTCTATAGTGAGTTCTTTACAGAGACCCGTAACTATTCAAAGTTTCATATTACAATGAAAATCTTTGACAGGAGACGACACCATGCTATTTTTAATATGTACGATTTTATTTTTTGTGTTACCCACACATTAGGAATTCTAAACATTTCTGAATATCATATCAAAAATATTCTTGCTGCCGTAACCACACAGCAAGGTAAAGTAATTACTTTTTCAAATCTATATATATAAAAATATCGTGTCACGATGTTTGCCCGGGCTAATCTTCGAAACTATTTGACCGATTTTAATGATATTTTGCATAGATGTGTAGTTAGATGAATTAAAATATAATACATATTTAATACAGCCTACGACGTTGACGCACTGGCGCAACGTCACGGCACTGGTTTGTGGCTGTTGCGCTGGCGGTTGCGGGTTCGATCCTAGCGCATGACAAACATTTGTGTTGGCCATACAGATGTTTACCATGGTCTGGATGCTTTTGCAGTCCTTGTGGGTCTCCCCACCGTGCCTCGGAGTGCACGTTAAGCCGTCGGTCCCGGTTGTTATCATGTACACCTGATAGCGATCGTTACTCATAGTAGGGAATATATACAACTCGGATTAAGCTCTGATCCTTCTCCTAAAAGAGGCCTATGCCCAGTAGTGGGATATTACAGGCAGCATATATTTTACTTCGATTAATAACAGCGATATTTTTATTGCCAACTTAAAAAAAAAATGACATTATCAAGTTTGCCAGGTCAGCTTGTTATCATATATAAATAAATTGAAACACTTTTATAACGTCTATAAAACATAAAACATGTACAATAAAACAGAAATGTTAAAATGAAATCGAAGTGCAAGCCAACACGATGATGTCAAACATTGTTATTATTTGTGGCAAGTCAAATATTTTATACATCCATCCATTCCTATATTGAATTAGCTCTATGGCGTAGTTTGTAGTGGCCCTGCTTTCTGCTCCGCGGGTTGCGGTTCGATTCCCGCCCGACTCTGTTTGTAATATTTGTATGTATATTTATCGAAAAAAAGGTATTTAACTATATCAGCTGGCTGTTACCTATAACACAAGCATTAAGTTGCTTACCATAGGAACTGCAGACGATGTGTGTGTATGTTATAAGATATTTATTTATATATTTAGAGAAGGTACAGCAGGATAAAAATCAGGAGACAAAATCTGAAGACTCAACCGGAAGTACATCAACCTGACACTGATCTCAAATGGCGTTGTCTTCCTGTGGTGAGTAAGGTGGATAACTCCTGGGGAGAATCAGAGGCAGGGTCGGGAACTTGCGATGCTTCTGGTGTTACAGGCGTCTATAAGCTACGGTAATCGCTTACCATCGACATACTTATTTACTGATCTGGTCGTACAAAACACTATGAAGTAGCTCTAATATATCTCCGTCTTCTGTAATGCAATTGGGCTTCATCTGATGTTTCAAGTATAATGCATGATCAATACTGTTAATGTTTACGCGAATTCCACTCATTATAATAAAACTATTTTTGAAGTGAAAATTTCTTTAGGCGCATGAGGGTAAACATTTTACGGATATTAGCGTCACGAAGATGTGCAACGTTTTTTTCGACCAACAGCGCCACCTAGCGTGTATCATAGGAACTAAAAATATTGTTACATTAATATCGATAGTATTACATTGCAAGCTAACTAGATGGCGCTGGAACGGACAGCTAAAGCTTTAGATTTGTATAAATATAAACGGGACTTAAAAATTAGCTTGCCAAACAAGTTTCACTTCTGACATGAGTAGAGACTACGCAAGCACTTTTTTTCGTATTTTTATCGCAATTTATTAAGTTTTTTAAATGCCTGACGTTTTGGATACTTTTCGGAAAGCACGGGAGGACTGAGTACTGAGTAATCATAATCAGTAATAATGGCAACACTCAACTTTATAATGTATTTTTAATTTCAGTTATTTTCTCAAATAAAATCATAAACGCAAATACCTATAATATAAACACAGCAAATAACAAAAAGGATTTGGTAAATATAATAAAAACATTAAATTATGACATCGATGAAACGATCGAACATGGTAATAAAGTAGAAGAAAAAGGTACTGTACAATGTAGAATACATATTTAAATTACGACTTTTTAGATATTAATCGTTCAGTTCACCTTGGCGTATATCACCAACGTATCCACCAATCTTTTTAACCGACTTCCAAAAAAGGAGGAGGTTCTCAATTCGACTGTATTTTTTTTTTATGTATGTTACATCAGAACTTTTGACCGGGTAGACCGATTTCGACAAATTTTATTTTAATCGAAAGGTGGTGTGTGCCAATTGGTCCCATTTAAATTTATTTGAGATCTAACAACTACTTTACGAGTTATATCTAATAATGCGTTTTTACTTGACGCTTTTTTCGTCGACCTACGTTGTATTATACCGCATAACTTTCTACTGGATGTACGAATTTTAATAATTCTTTTTTTGTTGGAAAGGGGATATCCCTAGTTTGGTACCGTGATAAGGAAACCAGGATCTGATGATGGAATCCCAGAGAAATCGAGGGAAACTCTCGAAAATCCGTAATAACTTTTTACTGCGTGTACCGATTTTGATAATTTTTAATTTAATCGAAAGCTGATGTTTATCATGTGGTCACATATAAATTTTATCGAGATCCGATAACTACTTTTTGAGTAATCTTTGATAACGCGTAGTTGCTTGACTATTTTTTCGTCAATCTACGTTGTATTACTTGTCGATGTAATTGAAGTCGGTTTTTTTTTCGTTTGCGAGCAAACACAATTATGTCCTTTAAAAACCTAACTCTAAACCCAGAAGTTCTCTTGACGTTCGAACTTGTTTGTTTTTTGTACTAATCTTATATTCTCGGCAAAGATTTTTTTCATGTCATCATCTCTTCAGCCTATCGCAGTCCACTGCCTGACATAGGCCTCCGCAAATTCGCGTCAAAAATGGCGTGAACTCATGTGTTTTGCCCATAGTCACCACGCTGGGCAGGCGGGTTGGTGACCGCAGGGCTAGCTTTGTCGCACCGAAAACGCAACTGGCCGTCTTCGGTCTGTGTATTTCAAAGCTAGCTGTTGAATGGCTATCCCGCTATAGGTCGACTTTTTAAGTTCCAAGGTGGTAGTGGAACTGTGTTATCCCGTAGTCGCCTCTTACGATACCTACGGGAAAAGAAGGGGTGGCTATATTCTTTACTGCCGTAACCACACAGCGTCATATCATCATAATTTATTTTTTTCCTATCGACTTTAAAAATAAGCGATGCATCATCATCTTTATCCTATATAAATTAACTAGCTGTTCCCGCAACTTTGTCCGCGTGGAATAGTGACCTTAGACAGAATTTTTGGATATATTTTTTGGTTTATTTTGGATTATAAACACCGTCGTTTTGGATATTTACATGCTCAACGTGATTCTTTAACTTGTGAAGGCCTATATCCAGCAGTCGACTGTATTAGGCTGAAGTGATGATGATGATGATGATGATGTTCTTTTAGTGTCTCCAATTACACATTTATGGCGCAATAAATATTTTCATTTTATTTCATGTCATTACGGTTTTTTTGTGCAGAAAGAGGATTGTCTGACATGATGCTTATTTATTTTAGACAAATTTTACGAATTATCTGATGAGGCAAAGGAAAAGAAGTTACAGCAAATGCTATGGCTATTGAAAAAGAACTTAAACGCTTTGAAACTCCACGACGAAATGATAAAGGACCCAATCCACACTGGTTCAAGAATATACTTTATAAAAAACCCAGAAGTTCTCGAGAAATACAAGGATTATGTGAAGCAAAATAAAATGTATGTAATATTTTATTTGATTAATCTTTATCATTCAGCGTTTAGATTTGCTTGTGGTATTTACTATCTATATAGGTAGAGCAAAAAATCAAAATCAAAATCAAAAACAGCTTTATTCAAATAGGCTCTAAGAGCACTTTCGAATCGTCATTTTACAAATTAAAACTTTAAAAATCAATTATTATTTTTATATAAGTAAAGCTAGCACCGATTCGGAATGTCGATCCTGCAGAGAAGTATCGGCAAGAAACTCCGCAGTTACTCTTTTGAAACATAACATATCCTGCTCCAAATTTGGGACAGCCCTTCCGGGAAAGTACTTCGGCCTTACAGAAGAACACAGTTGAATAACACGACTCTCGAGGTGTATCGTGTTCACGTGGTGAGTAAAATAGTCATGGGGGGGGGAGGTCGAGGGTAGGGTCATCAACTTGCGATGCTTCGTTGCAGGCGTCTACGGAATTTACTTACCAATTGAGCAGTACGCGTCCCACATTGCGACCAGCCCACTGCCACTTCGACTAACATTGCACCTATCAATAACTCGTTCTCTGTTATTTCTAGGTCTTAAACCAATGCTATAAATGATTTTATTATAATTGCAGTTTTCTCACCAATGCCAAAGCGGACTTGATAAAACTGAAAAGACGCACGGAATCCAGAACGGGTGAGTTTTAAAAATACTAATATAAACGAATAATTCAAAAATAATCTATAATATATATAAACGCGAAAGGTCATTCATCACGAAATCTCCGAAACTATAACACCAACAAACTTGAAATTTGGCAGGTAGGCTCCTTATAGGAAGTAGACAACCGCTAAGAACGGATTTTACGAAACTCAACCCCTAAGGGGGTAAAATAGGGGTTGGAAGTTTGTATGAGAGTCCCATGTTTTTGACGTAAGAGACTTAAAATTTAAAATGTAAGCTCTATAGATAGATGGTGAAAAGGTGTCCAAATAATGTATCTTTAGAAATCAACCCCTTTTTGGGTTAAAACGGGGGATAGTAGGTCAGCTCACTGATCACGAAATCTCCGAAACTATAACAGCTACAAACTTGAAATTTGGCAGAAAGGCTCCTTATAGGGCGTAGACATCCGCTAAGAACGAATTTTACAAAATTCGACCCTTAAGGGGGTAAAAAGGGGGTTTGAAGTTTGTATGAAAGTCCCATGTTATTGAAGTAAGAGACTTGAAATTTAAAATGTATACCTTATAGATGATGAGAAGGTGTTCAAATAATGAATCTTTAGAAATCAACTCCCTTTTGGGGTTAAAACGGGGGATAGTAGGTTTACTCACTCATCACGAAATCTCCGAAACTATAACACCTACAAACTTGAAATTTGGCAGATAGGCTTCTTATAGGGCGTAGACATTCGCTAAGAACGGGTTTTACAAAACTCGACCCCTAAGGGGGTAAAACGGGGTTTGGAAGTTTGTATGAAAGTCCCATGTTTTTGACGTAAGAGACTTAAAATTTAAAATGTATGCTCTATAGATAGATGGTGAAAAGGTGTCCAAATAAGGTATCTTTAGAAATCAACCCCTTTTTGGGTTAAAACGGGGGATAGTAGGTCAGCTCACTGATCACGAAATCTCCGAAACTATAACAGCTACAAATTTGAAAATTGGCAAGTAGGTTCCTTATAGGGCATATACATTTGCTAAGAACGAATTTTATGAAACTCGACCCCTAAGGTGATAAAACGGGGGTTGGAAGTTTGTATGAAAGTCCTATGTTATTAAGGTAAGAGACTTGAAATTTAAAATGTATGCTCTATAGATGGCGAGGAAGTGTCCAAATAATACATCGTAATCTATATATATAAAAGAGAAAGGTCACTGATTGACATCACGAGAACTCAAAAACCGCTGGATGGTCCATCCATCCAAGATGGACAAAGATGAAATTTGGCAGGGAGGTAGATTATAGTTAGTAGACGTCCGCTAAGAACGGATTTTGCGATATTCCACCGCTAAGAGGGTTTAATTGGGGTTGATAGTTTGTATGAAACATATAGGTACAGCAGCTATAAGTTCGCCTGATAGGTTATTTATACTGCAGCCTAAAAATAAAACTAAAAATGTGGTGTATAGAGAGGTTTTATAAAAATAACTATTAAATTATACTAAATTGTGCCTTTGAAAAAGTTACTCAGAGTGATAAGCATTTCAAGTGACTGAAATAAAAAAAATAATTTGCGTTAAGCATCTTAATAGTAATGCATATCTTCATAACTACGCGGACGTAGTCGCGGGCAACAGTTAGTGTATTATAAAACAAAGTTCCCAAAAGCGTATGTGACCGATTCTCTCAAAATCTACTTAATGGATTTTTATGCGGTTTCACAAATGGAGAGAGGGCTGATTTTGATGAGAGTTTCACTGGAAGTTTGCCGGGAAAACTTTGTGACAAACTGATTTCAACGCGGGCGAAGCCGCGGGCACAGCTAGTACATAAATAAATCTTATACCATACACATGTGGCCAGCTGTTCCTGCGGTAAGCAACTTAATGCTTGTGTAGTAACAGCTGACTGTTATAGCTAAGTCGTTTCTTTTTTGATAAATATATATAGAAATGATACGTGTAATATGTAAATACAAATATTACACACCTAGACACAGGTGGTAATTAAACCTGTAACTCGCGGAGCAGAAAGCAGGCCCACTACAAACTGCGCCAACAGAGTAGTCAATGATCAAAAAAATGAACTTTGTGCGACCTAATAAGCTGATAACTAATTATTTATGAATCCAGTACAGTAATAATGTTAGACACATATTTATAAAAATATTATTATGGCTGTGGCGTCTTCGGTATGACAAAGCCAGCCCTGCGGTCACCAACCCGCCTGCCCAGCGTGGTGACTATGGGCAACACACATGGGTTCACGCCATTTTTGGCGCGAACTTGTGAAGGCCTATGTCCAGCAGTGGACTGCGATGGGCTGTCCCACAGCCACAATCACCATCATCGTCACTGATGATGGTGATTGTGGCTATGTTTTGATAGCAATATAATGATACAATAAATGCACTAGGACGTAAAAGCCATATTATTCAGTTTAACGGTATTCATTCTCAAATAATTACAATGAATGCATAAAACTTTAATTATTTCTTTGTTATAGAGTCAAGTGATCAATCAGAAGCTAAAGATGTTGATAGGACCGAGATGCGAGATGATAAAAATATTATAAAAGAGGAATCCGACAAATCAACTGAAACAACCCATAATATAATAGATTTGGTGCAAGAGAATCAATCTTTAAACGCAGAAGAAGTTAGAAAAAAGTCGGACAAAGGTGATTTAGAAGTCAATAAAGAAGAATCTTATGCTGACAGAACTAAAGAAGAAAGAGCTGAAAAGCATAACAAAAGAGCTAAAGAGGAAGAACCGAGTGATACAGTTAAGAGAGAAAAAATTTCATGGACAGACGCGAATAATAAATCTGTAGAAAAAAGACAAAAAAATAGAAAAGAGAGAAAAGATAGATACGAATCTTTGGAGAGAAAAGAAAAGAGGTTCGATGATTACGGACAAGATTCCTTTGTTTCTTACAAACCGAAACATAAGATCAACTATAGGAAACCTAAAAGCGAAGGCAGGAAGGATTACTTCTCGTACGGACGCACGTCGATACCGTTTATTGGTAAAAAGGGTATTTACGAAGATAAATAATTATCTTTTACTGTTGTTTTATTTGATTAATCCTAACCAGAAGCTGCGTCAGCAATGTTGTAGTAACCGATCGTAGAATTACTTGCAAAAAACGAGTGTGCTTTAGACCACACGACTGAAGTAAAACTTTCTATCTTCGCTTTTTGCGCACTGCTGAGCATAGGCTTCTTTCCCCATGTAGGAGAAGGATCAGAGCTTAATCCACCACGCTGCTCCAATGCGGGTTGGCGGATATATTCCACGAGAACATTTATACTACGAGTAACGATCGCTATCAGGTGTACATGATAACAACCGGGACCGACGGCTTAATGTGCTCTCCGAGGCACGGTGGGGAGACCCATGAGGACTGCACAAACACAACGACCACGGCAACTATGGCCAATTAAATATATGTATGGCCAGTACAAATGTTGTTAATTATGTTTGATGTTGTTTTTTGTTTCTATCTTCACTAACATATATCTCCCTCTCAATTTCCGTTCGCCCCTTCCGATGACACTTGTCGTAACACTCTCGTCACGCATCCACCAGCTTAATCCCCAAGTCAAGCGTGCGTAAATAAGTTTAACTTCAAAAAATTAATAAAGTAATATTTTCGCAAAATCCTTTAGTGAAATCTCATTCAACTAATATACTTAGTAACAAAGAAAACGGCGCGACGTATAATTGTGTTTTCTCGCAAACGAAAAAAAAAAACCGATTTCAATTAGATCGACGAGTACGAGAGGAGTAGAGAACGTAGATCGACGAAAAAATAGTCAAGTAACTACGCGTTATCAAAGATTACTCAAAAAGTAGTCATCAGATCTCGATAAAATTTATATGTGACCACATGATAAACATCAGCTTTCGATTAAATTAATAATTATCAAAATCGATACACCCAGTAAAAAATTGTTGCGGATTTTCGAGAGTTTCCCTCGATTTCTCTGGGATCCCATCATCAGATCCTAGTTTTCTTATCATGGTACTAAACTATGGATATCTCCTTTCCAACAAAAAAAGAATTATCAAAATCAGTACATCCAGTAGAAAGTTATGCGGTATAATACAACATAGGTCGACGAAAAAAGCATCAAGTAAAAACGCATTATTAGATATAACTCGAAAAGTAGTAGTTAGACCTCAAATAAATTTAAATGGGACCAATTGGCACACACTACCTTACGATTAAAAAAACATTTGTCGAAATCGGTCCACACGGTCAAAAGTTCTGATGTAACATACATAAAAAAAAATACAGTCGAATTGAGAACCTCCTCTTTTTTTGGAAGTCGGTTAAAAAATACAGTCCAATCGAGAATTTTCACTTTTTCTTGATGTCGGTTACCAGTTAACTACTAATATTATAATTCAACAATATGCATAAACGTAAAATATACAAGACATAAAAAATTTATTACTACAATATAAAGATGTTGAGAAATATTGAAGTGCGTGTTTTCTACTTTATAGGTGAGAAAACGTTTTTGTTAATGATATACTAATTTCTGCTGTGCTGTGTGGCTACGGCACTAAAGAATTTAGCCACCCCCCTCTCTTCCCGTGGGTGTCGTAAGAGGCGACTAAGGGATAACAAGGTTCCACAACCACCTTGGAACTTAAGAAGCCGACCGATGGCGGGATAACCATCCAACTGCTGGCTTTGAAATACACAGGCCGAAGACGGGCAGCAGCGTCTTCGGTGCGACAAAGCCAGTACTGCGGTCACCAACCCGCCTGCCCAGCGTGGTGACTATGGGCAAAACACATGAGTTCACGTTATTTTTGGCGTAAACTTGTGGAGGCCTATGTCCAGCAGTGGACTGTATAGGCTGTAATGATGATACAAATTTCATACTAGCGACCTCTGCCGTCTTTAAATTTTTACACAATAAGTAATCACCAACTTATCATATACTAATACCTTCTCCGAAACACGCCGCATCTTATGGCATAAGTATTATTCCGATCGGTTCAGTTTTCGTAGTTAAACCGAACAAACAACCGGATCTCCATTAATTAGTATAGATGCTTTTTATTTTGAAATACTGGGGTGACAAACCAGCTTAAGGTTGGCAGGCACAGTGGGGAGACCCACAAGGACTAATACTTAGACCGGAGATGTTATAACAATAGTAATATTATCATCATCATCATCATTTCAGCCTTTCACAGTCCACTGCTAGACATAGGCCTCCACAACTTCGTGCCAAAAATGGCGTGAACTCATGTCTTTTGCACATAGCCACCACGCTGGGCAGGCGGGTTGGTGACCGCAAGGCTGGCTTTGTCGCACCGAAGACGCTGCTGCCCGTCTTCGGCCTGTGTGTTTCAAAGCCAGCGGTTAGATGGTTATCCCGCCATCGGTCGGCTTCTTAAGTTCCAAGGTGGTAGTGGAACCTTGTTATCCCTTAGTCGCCTCTTACGACACCCACGGGAAGAGAGGGGGTGGCTATATTCTTTGGTGCCGTAGCCACACAGCACATAATAATAACACTAATAACTTTATTTGTTAAACACACTGATTCTAGCACACATAACATATACATCTAACATCCGAGGCAGACATTACATTCAAAGTCCTAAATCTAATACAATATTTGAGAAAATAAAAAATTAACAATTTTTGGCAACATATCTTGAAATATCCAACCTCAATAAACGAATTAAATAGTATATAAAATAAATTTAACGAAAAAGAATAAAAAAATTAAGAAAGGAAAAAAAGAAAAAAAATCATAATAATATTAAAAAAAATCCACACAAAATATTCAAAAATGTTTAAAAAAAATCATAAATAAATTTATACATCTAGAATAAATAATAGAATAGTAACAAAAAATGTATCATACGTTATAATAAGAAACGGTCGGTGGACTCACGTCTCTGTTGGAGACCTTTAGTTAGTCTAACTCATACAATGATGTTGCTGAATAACGCCTACCTTGATTTAAAAAAAAATAGCATGTTTTAGAAATAAAAAAGGACATGGGTTCAAAAGCCCGTGGATCTATATAGATCCACGGGCTTTTGAAAGTAATATTAGTTATTATAAGTAATATTACTTATATTTAAAAAAAAAACTAATTTGTCAAACGACAATTCAAAAGTGCATTTTAAGGTCACTTGGATAGAGTTATTTTTTGATTTTGACATATTTCTCTTATCAAAATTAGTTACGAACTGATTTCAGCCGCGCTGATGACATCGCAGGGTAGAAAATATGACATCAAAGAGGAAGCGGGTAAGCTGTACGGCGAAGATCTGCACACCGTGCTTCAAAGATTCAGACGAACTCCGGAGTACTTGAAAATATTAAATATTAAGGTAATTCGACTGTAAAATATTGGAAATACTAAAAATAAGCTTCCCAGGGGCTAAAATTAGAACATTCATCATCATCACTACAGCCTATACAGTCCACTGGTGGACATAGGCCTCCACAAGTTTACGCCAAAAATAATGTGAACTCACATGTTTTGCCCATAGTCACCGCGCTGATTTATTAATGATTAAAATTAGATAAATGGCAATATAAGTTTTGACGTGATAACGTCTAATAAATCGATCAACGTCGGCAGCATGCACGAAAAAGTATGACTCATTGTAGCGCCACGCTAATTATCCCGTTACGCTCATTGTACGCTGTCATACAAAAGTCCAGTGTGCCTAGGGCGAGTTTTATTCACAGAAACATGAGAGAAACGCGTTTATACGTGAAGATTATTTTGCATGGAAATTTAAACAGTGCAGCCTAGACGATAAAGAATAGTATACGATACAATCGATACAGAGCCATCTAGCGGCAAACGCGAGAACTAGGTTGAAATGCCGAATTTCCCATACAAAATGAAGTTACAGTTTACGCCCGTTATTGCGAGACGGATTAAACAAAACTCGCACTCAGTTCGTGCCACACGGCGACGCAAAATGATTTGTGTGCCAACTCACACTAGTATGAAACCGAATGCAGCAGAAATTACGCGACCGACATTACGTAACTGACAACTCACAAAATTACGCTCGTTCGGTCTCACCCTTCGATACTATATTTAATACACTCTAGATCCTAGTCTCGGTGACATGACATTTCCACAACAGTCAGCGCTAAATATCCACACCGCCAACTATACTTGGATGTTATCTTGCCCCCATATTATTAATACAAATAATTGTGTTTGCTCGCAAACGAAAAAAAACCGACTTCAACTACATCGAAAAGTAATACAACGTAAGTAGACGAAAAAAATCGTCAATACGCCTTATCAAATATAACTCCAAAAGTAATCATCAGATCAGAAGAGAAATAATTGTGTTTGCTCGCAAACGAAAAAAAAACCGACTTCAATTAAATTGACGAGTAATACAACGTAGATCGACGAAAAAATAGTCAAGTAACGACGCGTCATCAAAGATTACATAAAAAGTAGTTATCAGATCTCAATAAAATTTATATGTGACCACATGACAAACATCAGCTTTCGATTAAATTAAAAATTATTAAAATCGGTACACCCAGTAAAAAGTTATTGCGGATTTTCAAGAAGTTCCCTCGATTTCTCTGGGATCCCATCATCAGATCCTGGTTTTCTTATCATGGTACTAAACTTGGGATATCTCCTTTCCAACAAAAAAAGAATTATCAAAATCGGTACATCCAGTAGAAAGTTATGCGGTATAATACAACGTAGGTCGACGAAAAAAGCGTCAAGTAAAAACGCATTATTGGATATAACTCAAAAAGTAGTTGTTAGATCTCAAATAAATTTAAATGGGACCAATTGGCACACACCACCTTTCGATTAACATAAAATTTGTTGAAATCGCTCCACCCAGTCAAAAGTTCTGATGTAACATACATTAAAAAAAAATACAGTCGAATTGAGAACCTCCTCCTTTTTTGGAAGTCGGTTAAAAAGGGAGACCCACTAGGACTGCACAAACACCGAGTCCACGGCAAACACCTGTGTGGCTAATACAAATGTTTGTCATGTGCGGGGATCGAACCCGCAACCGCCAGCGCAACAGGTACAATCCAAGCTATGACCGCTGCGCCAACGCGGCGTGCGTTGAAATCAATTAACAAATATATATTTCTCAGTTGTCTGAGTTGCTGAATACCATGGAGGTGATTTACCATGATGCTATGGGTCACTACAGAAATCGGCTTGAGGAGAAGTTGACAAAAATGTTTTTGCCAAATTCTACACAATTGCGGACCTTCGACAGTCGTAATTTCAAGTAAGTATATTTATATTCGAACGTTGTTATGCTACAAAAGTTGCCTGTTGTACTATTATCTATACAAATAAATAAAATTGGAGTGTCTGTTTGTAATGTTAAAATACACGGTACATGTACCTACTAAAATAAAAAAAATACAATTTATGTCTAATTGTCTGTCTGTTTGTTCCGGCTAATCTTTGAAACGGGTGGACCGATTTTGACGCGAGTTTCACTGGCTGATAGCTGATATAATACGGAGTAACTTAGGCTACAACTCTGCGAACTGAACAACAACTTTTAAGTAATATTCCACGCGGATGAAGTCGCGGGCACAGTTAGTTATAATATATTTTTGTCTGGTTGTGTCCCAACAGGACAAAACCATTTATAATTACTTTCTTAATTTTATTAAAACTTAGCCTAATCCAGGTAATCCATACTGAGGTAAGAGATATCCAGTGGGGTATTTTAAGATTCAGGGCCCCGAGTCGTTTTAATTTTTCGGCTGATTTTATTTGAAATGAAACTTTTTATAAAAATAGGTAAAAAAACTTTTTAAGTTAAACGGTTTTATGTTAAACATACATTGCAATGTTTAAGATAAATGTACTAAAAACCAAAAAATAATAAAATAGATACAGTCGTGGGAATTATAAACATATGCATAGACTAGACTAAAATAAAACCGTGGGGCACGTCAATTGTCTACAAATTATCGACTTAATGTGCGATAGAAGAATCGTTTAATTCGTCGTTAAAATAGGCAGTTGGCCCGCAGACGGTGAGGAAATTACTTACTATTTTCTTGCTCATGGAAATTCCAATAGTTATACACTCCATGTAAATAAAAGAGATGTTTCAACTAGTTTATCGTTGGACATTCACACTGCTGGCTGGCGAGGAATCGTTTCACTGCTCGTAGTTTGTCTTTAATCGACAAAACATATGATAAAAGTACTACTCGCTCACCACTATGAAACCCTAAAACTCGCTTATAATCGAGCTTACTAGCTTGTTTCCACATTCTAGCCCTACTTATCACACGTCCATCGTTGTCGGTTGAACAACTGCCTAATTATAGTGTAACATTACAAAACAAACATTTTAATCAACGATTGTAGACAATTGACGTGCCCCACGGTTTTATTTTAGTCTAGTCTATGCATATGTTTATAATTCTCACGACTGTATCTATTTTATTATTTTTTGGTTTTTAGTACATTTATCTTAAACATTGCAATGTATGTTTAACATAAAACCGTTTAACTTAAAAAGTTTTTTTACCTATTTTTATTTTCTAGTTTTTAGTTTTTATTTCGCATTCTGTTTAATTCATTTAGTGCTTCATTATTGCAAGGCCCATCTTAAATATTGAGGTTGTATAGTGCACTGTATTCTTCTTGTCAAGCTCTTTTATTTGATACCCATATTGGTGGGATTGATAAAAAATTGTTATCAGACATTTGGTAGCGGCGGCCAGCTTAGATTTCAATTTTGCATAGTAAATTGTATTCTACTTGTTGAGACCTTTCATTTGATACCCATGTTGATAGGATTGATAAAACCTAAGTTATCCGCCATTTTGTAGAGGCCGCCATCTTGGATTTTAATTTTATATAGTACATTGATTAAACTGGTTGAGCACTTTCATTTGATACCCATATTGATGGGATCGATAAAACCTACGTTATCCGCCATTTTGTAGCGGCCGCCATCTTGGATTTCGATTTTTTATAGTATATTGTATTCTGCTTGTTGAGCCCTTTCATTTGATACCCATATTGATGGGATTAATAAAACATAAATTATCCGCCATTTTGTAGCGGCGGCCATCTTGAATTTATAATGATAATGAATAAACATAATTGTATTGTCACCAAAATCCAAAGTGTATACAAAATTTCAGATTAATCGGTTGACAGGAAGAGGGTGAAATTTGAATTACTAAATTTGACCCATGAATAATAAATAAAACAAACGGGGTGAGCTAAATAAAACCGTTTAATAAAACGTTTTAATTCGAAATTCGATAAAACAAAATGGCGACAGGATAAAGACAAGAAACACATATCTATCTCACTCTTGCAGGCCACTTTACATAATTTTCACTTCTGCCGTTTTTGGTAAATTCCACGCGGACGAAGTCGCGGGTACAGCTAGTATGTTAATACTTTTTGTGTCTATGTCTGTATATTTGTTATGGCATCACGTTTGCTTCATGAAGTTTCGACGATCAACAAGTTTTACTACAATATTACAAACAAGCTGTACCCGCGTCTTCGTCCGCCTTTTTAACCGACTTCCAAAAAAGGAGGAGGTTCTCAATTCGACTGTATTTTTTTTTTTTTTTTTTATGTTACATCAGAACTTTTGACCGGGTAGACCGATTTCGACAAATTTTGTTTTAATCGAAAGGTGGTGTATGCCAATTGGTCCCATATAAATTTATTTCAGATCTATCAACTACTTTTCGAGCTATATCTAATAATGCGTTTTTACTTGACGCTTTTTTCGTCGACCTACGTTGTATTATACCGTATAACTTTCTACTGGATGTACTGATTTTGATAATTCTTTTTTTGTTGGAAAGGAGATATCCCTTGTTTAGTACCATGATAAGGAAACCAGGATCTGATGATGGGATCCCAGAGAAATCGAGAGAAACTCTCAAAAATCCGCAATAACTTTTTACTGGGTGTACCGATTTTGATAATTTTTCGAAAGAAAAGAAATCGAAAGCTGATGTTTGTCATGTGGTCACATATAAATTTTATTGAGATCTGATAACTACTTTTTGAGTAATCTTTGATAACGCGTAGTTACTTGACTATTTTTTCGTCGATCTACATTGTATTACTCGTCGATGTAATTGAAGTCGGTTTTGAGTATGTATTTACATTTTCAGCGTTATTCTTGTGCGAATGTGCATTACTTTTTTATTTATGAGACGATTGACATGAAACAAACACTAAATGTAAGTGAAGCTTACTAAAATGTATTAGTGAAAACCACATATAAATCGGATAAGCCGTTTCTGAGATTAGCGTGCACAAACGCACAGACAAACAGACAAAAATTCTGACAATCATTGTTACATACTATTTGCGTTGATGAAGGCCCCAATAATATTTTTTCTTGTATATCTTCCATTTTTTTTAATACAATAGGCTTGCCTTTGACCACTATTTCACCTATAACGATTCAGCCTGTAAAATGGCACTACTAGGCCTCTTTCCCCATGTAGGAGTAGGATCAGAGCTTAATCCACCACGCTGCTCCAATGCGGGTTGGCGGATATATTCCCTACTATGAGTAACGACCGCTATCAGGTGTACAGACTGATCTGACCCGTTACATTTTTATTATATGTATTGATGATAATATTTTATTAATTGCAGCACTTATCTTGACAAAAAGCGTAAAGTATCAAAATTAAAATCGAAAAAAACGAAAATAATTAATCTTGATGAGTACTTAAAATATCGTTCACATCTTACGTTAGAGGAGAAAAAACGTGTTCATGATTTAACCTATGAGCATTTCGGGTAAGTATTATTGCACGAACAAATCCAGTAATAATAATAAAAATTCCGTGCGTACAAAGTACACATGTCAGAAGTAAAACTTCCTTGGCAAACTCTTTCTTCTTCTTCTCAGTCGTTCACTCTTGACAGAGTGGTCGTGGTTGACGACGATTCATTGGCTAAAGCATCCCCCGCTATACGTCTCCACTTGATGCGGTTTTCAGCGTCTCGAGAACTCTGGACTATGGAGGTCTGTGTCGCAGCTTTGATGAGGTCTGTCCAACGCGTAGGTGATCGACCGCGTGACCACTTGCCCTCTACCTGCCCTTGGACAACGAGTCGCTCTATGGATTGTTCGTTTCGAAAGTTCTTGGCAAACTAATTTAAAAAAAACGAATTGAAAAAAAACAAAAAGCAAAAATCACGCGGTGTTCCCATACGGTCACCCATCCAATTACTGACCGCGCCCGACATTGCTTAACTTCGGTGATCGGACGAGAACCGGTGTATTCAACGTGGTATGGACGTTTAAAAATTCGTGACTCATGACGCTGTGACACGTTTGATCCTTCGTAAACATTTTACCCTCCATACGCCTTAAGAAGTTTCACTTCAAAAATTGTAATTACTGTAATTGTAATATTACTGTAATTATATTACAGCCAGGCTCTTCACGAGTTCATAGCAGGCTTTAGTGGTGAGGACAGCCTGCCTATCTCGACGCAGTTGCCCAACGGTGGCGATCAGCCCATGTCAACTACAACAGAACATGACCACGTGGTACGAAATGTTGTGACTAAACTTCATTTTTGTCACAAACTTAGATTCAATTTAAACTGTGACACATTTTTTCGTTAGTTAGGCTGATCCGTCACGCTCTGAGGTGAAAGGCTCGATCGGGTGAACTCGGAACTACCGAGTGTACCCGAGCGAGAAAGATACACTCAGCTGCTTTTCGCTGTTGTATCGCTATGTTTATAATGTTCAATTAATACGTAATAATTGTAATAATAAATTTAATACTTGTTAGTGGTACGTAACAATAATTATTTTAATAATTATTGGGTTTACATTGTGAGGTTAGTGTATAGTTAGTGGTTCATCCTCCCTACTATGAGTAACGCTCGCTGTCAGGTGTACATGATAACAACCGGGACCGATGGCTGAACGTGCTCTTCGAGGCACGGTGGGGAGATCCACAAGAAAAGACCCAAACCTAGTAGCCTAAGTAACTCCTAACATCAGCAATCTGCCAGTAAAAGGCCGGTCAAAATCGGTCCAGACGTTTCAGACCGGAACAAACATACAGACAGACAAGCAAAAATTATAAAAATATTATTTTGGTATATGTACCGTGTATACATACATATGAATTTAGTTAAAAACGGTTATTTTAATATTACATCAGTCACTTCAATTTCATTTATTTTATAGATATTTAGAAAACAAATTTGGACCCCTCACCCTAAGGTGTGACGTCTTTTTACGCCCTGTGAGAGTTTCACTTTTAAAACTTTATATATATTTATTTAATAGGTAACAAGTGAACCGACGGAAACGGAAACTGAGTCACCCGAAACTACCACCGCTCACCACCACCACCACTCGACGGCAAGACCGGAAAACGATCGCAAGTTACGCTCGCCGATAAATTAGACATCGATTAATTATTAATAAAATTAATTTTTACGTGACGTTTATGAATAAAAGAAACTTTTATTTCGTTACAAGCTTTTATTTAACTTCACTTAGATTTAACTCTTGATTTTCATGTGGTATTATTTAGTAATCGACTTCAAAAAAAGGAGGATATTATAAACATTTTTGAATATCATATCAAAAATTGACCGCTCCAGCGGGGTTCGAACGCGTCTCCGACTGACCGTGTCGGCGCTCTAGCCAATTAAGCTATGGAACGATGTACCCGCTAGATCGAAATTATTTTTTAAAGTAATTTCTTACATAAGGACCACAGATTGAAGCATTTTTAATATAATGACTAACCCGTTGGCGCAGGTCGTAGTGACTCTGCTTTCTGCTCCGAGGGTTGTGGATTCGATTCCCGCCCCGAGTCTGGGTGTAATATAAATATTTATCGTTCGAGAACCGTTCGAGGACCGTTCGAGGATGTTCGACGATCTAGATTTTTTTGTTATGACGTTGTCACGTTAAACTATCGTCCGTAAACCAACTTTACAGACAACCAAGTTTTGAAGTAAAAGTTGTTTAGGCGCATGAGGGTAAATTTTTTACGGATGAAAAGGCAACGTTTTGATGAAACGGCAACGTTTTGTCGAATAACAGAGCCACTTAGCGTGTACTATAGAAACTAGGTTGTTACATTAATATCGATAGTATTACATTGCAAGCGAACTAGATGGCGCTGGAACGGAAATCTAAAGCTTTAGATTTGTTTAAATATAAATGAGACTTAAAAATTAGTTTGCCAAAGAAGTTTCACTTCTGACACGTATACTTTGTACGCACACACTTTTTTTACTATATAATGTTTCTAATTTGTAAACTGTTACCAAAATACGGCTAGTAAATTATTGTGTTTGCTCGCAAACGAAAAAAAACCGACTTCAATTACATCGACGAGTAATACAACGTAGATCGACGAAAAAATACTCAGGTAACTGCGCGTTATCAAAGATTACTCAAAAAGTAGTTATCAGATCTCAATGAAATTTATATGTGACCACATGATAAACATCAGCTTTCGATTAAATTAAAAATTATTAAAATCGGTACACCCAGTAAAAAGTTATTGCGGATTTTCAAGAAGTTCCCTCGATTTCTCTGGGATCCCATTATCAGATCCTGGTTTTCTTATCATGGTACTAAACTAAGGATATCTTCTTTCCAACAAAAAAAGAATTATCAAAATCGGTACATCCAGTAGAAAGTTATGCGGTATAATACAACGTAAGTCGACGAAAAAAGCGTCAAGTAAAAACGCATTATTAGATATAGCTCGAAAAGTAGTTGTTAGATCTCAAATAAATTTAAATGGGACCAATTGGCACACACCACCTTTCGATTAAAAGAAAATTTGTCGAAATCGCTCCACCCAGTCAAAAGTTCTGATGTAACATACATAAAAATATATATATATATATACAGTCGAATTGAGAACCTCCTCCTTTTTTGGAAGTCGGTTAAAAAGTGTTCTTTCTTTCTTTGCATATTTAATCGAGAAAGTCGTTAAAATTTACAATATTTATAAGTTCATGTAATGAATGGATGTGTTACTGAACCCCATCATCTTTGTTATTTATCTGACTTATACTTACCAAAATGATCTACACATATATAGTAAAATGGTAGGAAGGTCAAAATTGTACATTGAATATTTTTTAAAATAATACTTGGGGTGTGATCTACAATCGATACCGAAGCCAAAAATATAGTTTTTAGAATTTTTGTCTGTTTGTCTGTTTGTCTGTACGTATGTCCGGGATAAACTTAAAAAGTACCGCATGGATTTACTTCAAATTTGGCACGAATATTATTAAGAAGTCGGGTCAACATATAGGCTACAAATAATCACGCTATCACCTACGGAGAACGAGTTTTGGCGCTGTATAGCGCTCACGCAGACGACGTCGCGGGCAGCAGCTAGTAACCAATAAATCAAAACAACCCATTATCCAAGTACGTTTTTTTAAAACCTCTTCGATCGTCATTTTGCAAGTTAAAGAGTTTATTAATTAATCATACCGGAGATGTATAGGAGCTGTAATTGTTTAGAAACAAACAAAAATACCGACTTAAGTTATTACTATACAATGCATTGTACTGTGTGGCTACGGTACTAAAGAATATAGCCACCCGCTCTCTTCCCGTGGGTGTCGTAAGAGGCGACTAAGGGATAACACAGTTCCACTACCACCTTGGAACTTAAAAAGCCGACCGATGGCGGGATAACCATCCAACTGCTGGCTTTGAAATACACAGGCCGAAGACGGGCAGCAGCGTCTTCTGTGCGACAAAGCCAGCCCTGCGGTCACCAACCCGCCTGCCCAGCGTGGTGACTATGGGCAAAACACATGAGTTCACGCTATTTTTGGCGTAAACTTGTGGAGGCCTATGTGCAGTAGTGGATTGTAAAGGCTGTAATGTAATGCAGTTGACGAGAACATAATCAAGTGAATATGCGTTAGCACACTGAATCGAAAACTCGTCGTTAGCTCTTAATCAAATTGGCTAATCAAAATAAATTTTCTTTTTTTTAAGTTGGTTAAAAAGGAGTCACTGCGGGTTGTATATATTCCCTACTATGAGTAACGATCGCTATCAGGTGTACATGATAACAACCGGGACCGACGGCTTAAGACCCACAAGGACATGACTGAAAAAAAATTTGTACAAATACAAAATCCATCCCGAGCGGGAATCGAAACCGCAAACCGTCGTTGTTTTAGGCGACTACTCGTACCACTACACCAGAGCGATTGTTTATTATAAAAACGCCCATCATCATCGATCTATTATGACATATTTTGCACGAAATACAGCGCCATAATTCTGTCACGTGACCTCAAAAACCGATGACCTCTAACGGCTCAACAGAAACAAAACCTGTTGACACAGTCCTCGTAATTTCGAACAGTCAATATAATAAATAACTTGAATACAATACAGCGCTCGTGTTTGTTCAAGAAATTACTTATTGTTGAATTTTTATACATACCTCGTGTGAGCATACTTCGGGTTTTGACGCATGATATGTGTTATTAGGTGTATCTGCTATCCGATGTGTGGCAGCGAGCTGTTGTCGAGCTATTTATTGTTCGAATGATTACAATTTAATAGAAACTAAACTATTTAACTAAAATTGTAACGCTTCGCTTCAGACTTTAATATCTCTTTCCAAAAAGTGAAGCAAAAACTTTGTACCCCTTTTTACGAAAATTGCGCGGACGGAGGAGTGTGAGATTTCGCACACTTATAGTTTATATAGACGAGTGCAGAATGCTAACATTTTTAAATTATGCATAAAAATATAGTAAATCAATAAAAGAAACATTACACACACTACCGTGTATTTTACACACACACACATGCCTATTATACTCTTTTGTTGATCGTCAGTCTGTAATCAAATTGAAATTTTTCAAAAAGGTTCTTTATATTTTCATAATTTTGTGCGTTTCTTTAATTTTAATTTTGAATTATGGACGAATTTCGACCTCTGGGCGACCAATAGTATAACATTATTATATTATAATTGTGTTTGCTCGCAAACGAAAAAAAAACCGACTTCAATTACATCGACGAGTAATACAACGTAGATCGACGAAAAAATAGTCAAGTAACTACGCGTTATCAAAGATTACTCAAAACGTTGTTATCAGATCTCCATAAAATTTATATGTGACCACATGATAAACATCAGCTTATCATGGTACTAAACTAGGGATATCTTCTTTCCAACATAATTGTGTTTGCTCGCAAACGAAAAAAAACCGACTTCAATTACATCGACGAGTAATACAACGTAGATCGACGAAAAAATAGTCAAGTAACAACGCATTATCAAAGATTACTCAAAAAGTAGTTATCAGCTCTCGATGAAATTTAAATATGACCACATGATAAACTTCGGCTTTCGATTCAATTAAAAATCATTAAAATCGGTAAACCTAATAAAAAGTTATTGCGGATTTTCAAGAAGTTCCCTCGATTTCTCTAGGATCCCATCATCAGATCCTGGTTTCCCTATCATGGTACTAAACTAGGGATATCTCCTTTCCAACAAAAAAAGAATTATAAAAATCCGTACATCCAGTAGAAAGTTAAAATGGGACCAATTGGCACACACCACCTTTCGATTAAAAAAAAATTGTCGAAATCGGTCCACACGATCAAAAGTTCTGATGTAACATACATAAAAAAAAAATACAGTCGAATTGAGAACCTCCTCCTTTTTTGAAAGTCGGTTAAAAAGGTGAATCAACATAATTATTAAGAAGTTTGCACAAAAACATCTGATCCCTTTCAATTCGTCTATGTTATATGTCTGAAAACGGAACTTATAATGTTTTAAATAAAGTTTAAAAGCTCTGTCGAATCCGTTAATCTGAGCTTTGTACTGCGGATTTCACACAACAGAACCACACTCAAGTAGAGGTCTGATATATGAATCAAAGAGGTGTGAGTGTTGAGCTGTATTTAAAATCCCTACCTATCCTTAAACATAACCAAGCATAGTAGGATACTCTTTATTGTACACAACAACGATCAACGCAATAACATATTACAAATAAAAAAAAACAGTGTACAAAGGCGGTCCGATCGCTAGAGTAGCGATCATCAAGCATACGTTGGGCTTTGAGGATTATATAATGCAGATGCTTGTCAAGCGTTAGTCTATTGTCGAATACAATACCAAGGTCTCTTACTTCCGTGACACGCGTTAGTGCCATATTGTCTAAATTATAATCGAACTTAGAGTTTAGGGATGCAGCATTTTTGGCACAATTCCACGCGGACATGATTTATATCAAAACTATGTGTACATATTTACTTCTTAAGATGTGAATTGAAATATGTATAATGATTAATAAAAAAATTTAAAAAAAACTTAGGGTTTTGGGCTTCTCGAGAATGTTATTACATTATTTTTATTTATGTTTAAATTCAAAAAGTTTCTACAGTATACCAATAACTTATCAAGATGTTTTTGGAGTAGCTCACAGTCAGACCATGTATTGTTTGTTTTTTTTTAATTTTCATGTCATCCGCTTACATCAAAAAAAGAGATTGATAAATGATATATTACTAGCGATCCGCCCCGGCTTCGCACGGTTGCAAAAACTATCAACGTTCCTCTATTATATTACGCATGTATTATAGGTACATATAAACCTTCCTCTTCAATCACTCTATCTATTAAAAAAACGCATCAAAATTCATTGCGTAGTTTTAAAGATTTAAGAATTCATAGGGACAGAGAAAGCGACTTTGTTTTATATTTACTATGTAGTGATTGTTATTTTCCTCGCTAGCTCCGATAGTAAACGCGTGCGGTCGCTGCTAAATTCAAAGTGCTATAGAGAGAATCAGAGAACCACGGACGGCCTCCGACGCGCTCTCCCGCCGCCCCGGCCGGCCAGAACCGCCGCAAACGCTACGTACCGCAATTTTTAAATCTGTAATATCTTCGAAAATATTCATTTAAATCATATGCTGTAAAGGGCCTTATAGATCTATATTAAATCAACAATGTATTTAAGGTATTTAATTAGATAAGGATTAATGCTGTATTGGTTAAAATCGCTTCGAAAATTAGCCATTATTTGTCGTAAAAAGTAAATGACAAAAAAATGTTAGTGTGGGATATCCATAAGGGATAGACATATACCATAGCAGAGTTTTCTGTAGACCTTTTCAATGTGTACAATACTTAGTACATTATTTTGATAAATCTCGTAGGGTTCAGCCTGCGTTTGAAATGTAAGCGGAAAAAATTTAATTATTTACGACATCACATTAGAAACCTCAAAAATAACAGTATTTCTCTACTATTTAATGGATGTTATTATACATATAAACCTTCCCCTAAAGGGGACCCCCGAAAGGGGGAGGTGATTAAAATCAGTCTATCTATTAAATAATTGTGTTTGCTCGCAAACGAAAAAAAAACCGACCTCAATTAAATGTACGAGTAATACAACGTAGATCGACGAAAAAATAGTCAAGTAACAACGCATTATCAAAGATTACTCAAAAAGTAGTTATCAGATCTCGATGAAATTTAAATGTGACCACATGATAAACATCGGCTTTCGATTAAATTAAAAATCATTAAAATCGGTACACCTAATAAAAAGTTATTGCGGATTTTCAAGAAGTTCCCTCGATTTCTCTGGGATCCCATCATCAGATCCTAGTTTCCTTATCATGGTACTAAACTAGGGATATCTTCTTTCCAACAAAAAAAGAATTATCAAAATCGGTACACCTAGTAAAAATTTATTGCGGATTTTCAAGAGATTCCCTCGATTTCTCTGGAATCCCATCATCAGATCCTGGTTTCCTTATCATGGTACTAAACTTGGGATATCTCCTTTCCAACAAAAAAAAAATATCAAAATCGGTACATCCAGTAGAAAGTTATGCGGTATAATACAACGTAGGTCGACGAAAAAAGCGTCAAGTAAAAACGCATTATTAGATATAACTCGAAAAGTAGTTGTTAGATCTCAAATAAATTTAAATGGAACCAATTGGCACACACCACCTTTCGATTAAAACAAAATTTGTCGAAATCGGTCCACCCAGTCAAAAGTTCTGATGTAACATACATAAAAAAGAAAAAAAAATTAAAAAAAAAATTCAGTCAAATTGAGAACCTCCTCCTTTTTTGGAAGTCGGTTAAAAAGCGAAAAGAAAGCGACTTTGTTTTATAGTATGTAGTGATTGATATACGGAATGCTATCGCGTGCACATAATAACAACCGGGAGCGACGGTTTAACGTGCTCTCCGAGGCACGGTGGGGAGACTCACAAGGAATGCACATACACCCAGACCAGGGCAAACATCTGTATGGCCAATACAAATGTTTGTCATGTGTTGGTATCGAACCCGCAACCGCCAGCATGACAGCCACAAACTAGTGCTACGATGGTTGCGCCAACGCGTCGATAATTTTAAAGAGTGAACAAAATATTAACAACATATCATTAGGGATCCACAGGGAAAAAAGTCATATAAACCTCATAAAAATATGGATAAATGCAGGCCAAATTCTCATAGATTTCATAGCCTCTCATGACTCGCTATGAGAGTTTTTTCATAGAGCTTTTCTTTAGCTACCCTACGTGCTTAACGTTATATGCTAATCAAAGGTATAGCAATTCTGAAAGATGTTTTGACAAAGCTATTTATTTTTAACAGACTTCCAAAAAAGGAGGTGATTCTCAATTCGATTGTATTTTTTTTTAATGTATGTTACTTCAGAACTTTTGACTTCATGTTCTGGCTGACTTTCATTTGGTCCCATTTAAATTTATTTGAGATCTAACAACTACTTTTTGAGTTATATGTAATAATGCGTTTTTACTTGACGATTTTTTCGTCGATCTACGTTGTATTATACCGCATAACTTACTACTGGGTGTACCGATTTTGATGATTTTTAATTTAGTCGAAAGCCGATGTTTATAATATGGTCACATTTAAATTTCCTCGAGATCTGATTACAACTTTTGGAGTAATCTTTCATAACGCGTATTTACTTGACAATTTTTTCGTCTACTTACGTTTTATTACTTATCGATGTAATTGAAGTCGTTTTTTTTTTTCGTTTACGAGTAAATACAATTATAATTAATTGAATTGTAATAACAATTCACAACTTAAGAACTAAATATTTACTGATAGTTATGCTACAAATATGTCCGCGTGGAATAGTGCCAAGAATGCACCAACCCTCTTGTCACCAGTGGAGGCAATAAAGCGAGGAGTTATCTCTTTTAACAAGTTTTTAGCACTGCTACTGCAAGGTCCAAGTGTTTCGACGGCAAATGGTACAAAGACGTAATTTCGAATAAGCTATTTATGTTTAGATTTTCAAATGTGTGACAATACACTGTATGCCACATTATTATTTTTTCAATAATATTAGTTGTTCATTTGGTTAGCAAAAATAGAAACTTCGCTTCAGCCTGTAATATCCCACTACTGGGCATAGGCCTCTTTCTCCATGTTGGGGAAGGATCAGAGCTTAATCCACCACGCTGCACCAATGCGGTTTGGCGGATATATTCCCTACTATGAGCAACGATCGCTATCAGGCGTAGATGATAACAACCGGGACCGACGGCTTAACGTGATCTCCAAGGCACCGTGGGGAGACCCACAAGGACTGCACAAACACCCAGACCACGGCAAACACCTGTATGGCCAATACAAATGTTTGTCATGTGCGGGGATCGAACCCGCAACCGCCAGTGGTACAATCCATGGCTGTAACCGCTGCGCCAACGCGGTGTCAAAATATGTTTATTATAATTTAACTATTAACAAAACTAACAGATCATACATACAATTTTTGTCTTACAGAATATAACAAAAAAAACTAGTGTACATTAGACCGCACGACTGAAGTAAAACTTACGAAACGAAAACTATCTCTTTCTATCTTTACTAACTTATATCTCCCTTTCAACTTCCGTTCGAATCATTCAATAACACTTTTCGTAACGCTCTCGTCACGCATTCACCAGCTTACTCCCCAAGACTAGCGTGCGTAGAGAAGTTTTACTTCAATAACTGAAGTGGGGGACAGATCAGAATCCCGACTGGGGAAGTACCTCGACCTTACAGAAGATCACAGCTAAATAATACTGCCTTCAATCAGTGTTGTGTTCCTGTGGTGAGTAAGGTGACCGGAGCTCCTACCTATGAACCCTCCTCCTATAAACTATATCGAAATAAAATATAGCCTATCTTTCAAGTTGGATCAAACTGCACACGGTGTGCAAATTTGATTAAAAGCGGTTACTACTTTAGAAGTCCATCGCGGACAAACAACGTCACGCGTAATTTATGTATATTAAGATAAGCCATACGCTTCTTTGACGACCTAATTGTAGAAAAAAGATGGCGTTATCAAACATAAACAACGACACCCTTAAAAATAGTTTAGGCCTAAATCATTTCCTAGTGGGAATGGGGCAAGAATCCTAGTAGCATTACCCCGTTGAATCGTAACTCCCACTCGCTTAACGAGAATAGGTATATCTGCAAAGCCATAAAATATACACGCCCTCTAATAGAAACCCTTCTAGAAAGTTCAATAACACTGTTTATTGTTCAAGTAAATAATATTTTCATCATTAAATATATAATAACAAATTTTGCGTTCGGTTATTTGATAAAAAGTATTTTAAACAATTCAGCAAAACTGTTTGCAATAATATGAAAATAAGTGCTTTGTTTGAACACATAATAAGCGTTTCAATAAGTAATCCATACTAATAAGCTTTATTTCTCAGTTATTGTGTATATGTTTATCACTGAATTGTGTTTTTTTTTATATAACTAAAAAACTAAAAAATAATATGAATTAATGCTATTGCCTTTCTCGATAAATGAAGACACTAACACTGAAAGAAGTTTTCAAATTGGACCAATAGTTCCTGAGATTAGCGCGTTCAAACAAACAAACAAACTCTTCATATATTAGTATAGATTTATCACTACATAGTATAAAACAAAGTCGCTTTCTCTGTCCCTATTTCCCTATGTCCTTATGTATCCTCAAATCTTTAAAACTACGCACTGGATTATGATGCGATTTTTTTTAATAGATAGAGTGATTAAAGAGGAAGGTTTATATGTATAATAACATCCATTAAATAGTGGAGAAATACTGTTATTTTTGAGGTTTCTAATGTGATGTCGTAAATAATTACATTTTTTCCGCTTACATTGCAAACGCAGCCTGAACCCTACGAGATTTATCAAAATAATGTACTAAGTATTGTACACATTGAAAAGGTCTACAGAAAACTCCGCTATGGTATATGTCTATCTCTTATGGATATCCCACAATAAAAATTTTTTGTCATTTACTTTTTACGACAAATAATGGCTAATTTTCAAAGCAATTTTAACCAATACAGCATTAATCCTTATCTAATTAAATACCTTAAATACATTATTGATTTAATATATGGCCCTTTACAGCATATGATTTAAATGAATTTTTTAAGATATTACAGATTTAAAAATTGCGGGACGTAGCGTTTGCGGTGGTTCCGGCCGGCCGGGGCGGCGGGAGCGTGCCTATAAGTATAGTAGGTATAGTATAAAAGGTAATTAAGTAAAAATGTAGTGTATGAATTTAGATATTCCAAAGATAGCAGGAAATCTTCATGGTTTAGGGAAAGAAGAATTGTTTTACTCTAAAGTTAACGCGTGCGGGCCACGGGCAGTAATGAATAAATCAAAACTACTGGATCGATTTTAATCATTTTTTCAGTGAATGACATAGGCTATAATTATATTTTATACCCGTGCGAAGCGGAGCGGGTCGTTTGTACAGAAACAAAAACAAAAAATAACAACTAACAAGTCGGCAAACAAGCGTACGGCTCATCTGGTGGTAAGCGATTACCGTAGCTTATACACGCCTGCAACAACAGAAGCATCGCAAGCGCGTTGCCGACCCCACCCCCATCCCCTCCAGGAGCTCTAGTCATCTTACTCACCACAGGAACATGACAATGCTTGAGAGCAGTGTTATTTGATGATGACGCTTTGGAGCAGCGGTCACAGCACTGGCTGTTGCGCTGGCGGTCGCGGGTTCGATCCCCGCTCACGACAGATATTTGTATTGGCCATATAGATGTTTGTCGTGGTCTGGGCGTTGTGCGTTGTGCGTTGTGCTTGTGTATTGTGTGTGTTTCTGATACACTATCTACTGGGAGTCGTTGAGTGTAAAGCGTTCATTTATTAAGCGTTATTTAGCTGTGATACTTCCCCCATCGGGCTACTCCAGATTTTCAGATATAAACTGTTGTGCCCAAGTTTTTAACAGACTTCTAAAAAGGAGGGGGTTACTCAATTCGACTGTATATATTTTTGTCTGTTGAGAGATATCTTTTTGTTGGATGGAGATATCCCAGGAGTGGTACCATTATAAAGAAACTAGGCTCTGATGATGGGATCCTAGAGAAATCGAGGGGAAACCTTTGAAAATCGTAGTGATAACTAGTGCGTTTGTTAATTTTTTTCGTCAACTTACGTTGTATTACTTGTCGATGTAATTGAAGTCGATTTTATTTCGTTTGCGAGCAAACACAATTATTATTCAAAAATATTAACAATTTAGAACGTTGTAATAAACAAGTGACGTCGCGTGCGCCGTCTACTCGTTGAAAACAGTTAATATATTGGCCATATATCTTTGAAGCTTAACAATAACTATTTATTCAGTAACAATTAATTAAACGTTACCATCTGATTAAACATACGCGAGAGGTATTGTTACGGCGAGTATAAAACGCTGCGTTCGTCTTTAATAATTAAAAATTTTCACGTGGTCATCGTGAAAATGGTTTCCGTCAAGCTTCTGGTTTTGGTGGCCATAGTAAGTAACTTATTTATTTCTTTATTTTAATACATATTATATACAGTGTTACGATGTTTCTCCGGGCTTATTGAATTGATTAATGAAATCTAGCAATACCCTTGCACTAAATAATTATAATAATTATCACTTTAATAATTACAAAAAAGTATTTATACGTGAGTTGATTTGACATTCAAACGTCATTCATCAACCGTCAATCATGTTTACGTTGTTTCAAAATTAAATCCGTAATATATATAATTTTAATATTTATTAATTTACAAAAAACAAAATCGATAATAATTTTTTAAGTTGTGGATGCCGGTAGAGCAATTATCTATAAAAATATATATCATGTATAAATATATATAATTTATGTGATGTAGCTGTGGGGTTTTTTTTTAAAAAGGGAGGCAAACATCTGAACCTCAGCGTATTCATATAATATGATGAAGTTTTCCAACTCAACTTAATAAATTCGGGACAGAAATTATATTGGCCCGAGGACTGAATTTTAAAATACGCCACTGCTTATTATTAGTTCATACTATATTTTTCATATTTACATAACTAGTTCGAAATTTTTACCACCAATTATTTCTTATTCATCCACTCAATTCTTATACTAAAACTACGCCCACGTGCTACTCTTCAGCCCCTAATTTCCCACAGCCTAGGCCGCTTTCCCCATTGGTATAGGAAACCATAAAAAACACTTTTTTATATTAAATAATTTTAAATCGTTATAAAGCGCGCACATTCGGTTCGACGTCTAGGCAAAAAGAGACAAGGTCGTGTTGCCAGAGATAACAGGCCGATCAACATTTTAGTCTCTGATTCCACAGACCACACAAACACAATATATTATTTACATTACTACAAAACCGTTCAATTTTTGTTAGAATTTTAATAATTTAACACCCATTTAGGAGAAGGTTCAGAACTTAATCCTAGTAGTAAGTAACGGTCGCTATCCGATGTACATGATAACAACAGACCGGGTTGTTATCATGGACAGACGGCTTAACGTGCTCTCCGAGGCACGGTGGGGAGACCCACAAGGACTGCAAAAGCACCGAGATCACGGCAAACATCAGTATGGCCAATACAAATGTTTGTCATGTGCGGGGATCGAACCCGCAAACGCCAAAGCAACAGCCACAAACCAGTGCTGTGGTAAAAGGCTCGATCGGGTGAAATCGGGATCGCCGACTGTATCCGAGCGAGAAAGATACAGGCAGCTCTTCGTTCTTCGCTGTAGCGTCGCTGTGTTTAGTAAATTCAATTAATACGTAATAATTGTCATTATTAATTTAATAGTTATTATTAGTACGTAACAATAAGTTTTCACTTCTGCTGTGCGGTCCGAAGCACACACTCTATTTTTTAACCGACTTCCAAAAAAGGAGGAGGTTCTCAATTCGACTGTATTTTTTTTTTTTTTTATGTATGTTACATCAGAACTTTTGACCGGGTAGACCGATTTCGACAAATTTTGTTTTAATCGAAAGGTGGTGTGTGTCAATTGGTCCCATTTAAATTTATTTGAGATCTAACAACTACTTTTCGAGTTATATCTAATAATGCGTTTTTACTTGACGCTTTTTTTGTCGACCTACGTTGTATTATACCGCATAACTTTCTACTGGATATACCGATTTTGATAATTCTTTTTTTGTTGGAAAGGAAATATCCCTAGTTTGGTACCGTGATAAGGAAACCAGGATCTAATGATGGGATCCCAGAGGAATCGAGGGAAACTCTCGAAAATACGTAATAACTTTTTACTGGGTGTACCGATTTTGATAATTTTTAATTTAATCGAAAGCTGGTGTTTATCATGTGGTCACATATAAATTTTATCGAGATCTGATAACTACTTTTTGAGTAATCTTTGATAACGCGTAGTTGCTTGACTATTTTTTCGTCGATCTACGTTGTATTACTTGTCGATGTAATTGAAGTCGGTTTTTTTTTCGTTTGCGAGCAAACACAATTATTTAAGATTTTTATTTGTTAGGTCTGAGAAATAAATGAACACTTTACCATCACGGGCATCGGGGGTCAGGTTCCTGAAAACACACATAATACACAACAACTGTTTGTGTCAACAGCTAGAGTGACCGCTTTTTGAACGCATCGTCAATCAAAGATCATAGAAATAGTTTGTAAACTATTTTTATGCCCCTAGGTGATGAAGATGAAGATTGTCTTTTCCAGAATTTTCTTGTTTTATATTTAATCATTTATTTCTTTTTTTTTTCAGTTTGCCACGGTAGCTTGCATTCCCACCCACAGATACGATCATGGCAATATCAAGAAAGGGGTAAGAGAATGAAATGTACTTTTATTACTCACTTCAGCCTACCACGGTCCACTGCTGGATAAAGGCCTCTACAAGTTCACGCCAAAAATAGGCGTGAACGTATATGTGTTGCCCATAGTCACAACGCTGGGCAGGCGGGTTGGCGACCGCAGGGCTGGCTTTGTTGCACCGAAGACGCTGCTGCCCGTCTTCGGCCTGTGTATTTCATAGCCAGCAGTTGGATGGTTATCGCGCTATCTGTCGCCTTTTTTATTTCATTACGCCTATTTTGAATTATCAAAACTTCTAAAAAGTTCTCATCATTATTACCCTCAAATGTTTAAGCGTGGTAAAACAATGAGCAAATTCAACCGTTGATCTACCGATTGCAAAAAATTTAGCGTTTCAATTTTCAGCTATGATATCCACGGCATTTGAAATAAAATTCCACTATTTATTTTTTATTTATTTATTCTTAATGTGCACCGAAATACAGACACATATAAAGAAAGATACAATACAAGATGTACAAAGGCGATCTTATCGCTAAACAGCGATTTCTTCCAAATAACCTTTGGGTACTGGACACAATACAGTAGCAGCGGTTAGAGGTGTGCACAAATTAAGGAGGAAAAATCCACCCAAATCAACAATCCACCAAAATCCAATATACCTTAACCACTACATATCGAAGATAATTCACACCTTTAACTAAAAAAAATATTTTTTTTTTACAGAAATTCGCCATTTCAGCTTACATAGGCAAAGTCTTTAAAGACTCAAAGCGTGAGTATCTTATTTTAATTTATTTTATTTTTTCGTTAAGTGTCTGAGAAGTTTGCGTCAACTTAGTTCAAATACACTTTTATTACTTTTTAATTTCAATTCGATCTGCAACAAATATTAATAAATCATAATATAATGTAAATTAAACAATGTCTCGTTTAATCTTTGTAATTAATTATTCTTACAGCATCACAACGAGTGTGTGACTCCGAAGCACAAAAGGAACTTCAAAAGACAAGTAAGTGAACAATAATACTTGTGTGCTAGAATTATTAATATAAATATAAAACAGCCGATGTCACCGCGTTGGCGCAACGGTCACAGCCATGGATTGTGCCTGTTGCGCTGGCGGTTGCGGGTTCGATCCCCGCACATGACAAACATTTGTATTAGCCATACAGGTGTTTGCCGTGATCAGGGTGTTTGTGCAGCCCTTGTGGGTCTCCCCACCGTGCCTCGGAGAGCACGTTAAGCCGTCGGTCCCGGTTGTTATCATGTATACCTGATAGCGATCGTTACTCATAGTAGGGAATATATCCGCCAAACCGCATTGGAGCAGCGTGGTGGATTAAGCTCTGATCCTTCCCCAACATGGAGAAAGAGACCTATGCCCAGTAGTGGAATATTACAGGCTGAAGCGTAAATATAAAATAACACTTGTCATAGTATAAGCAACAAATGAAAAGAAAAATGGTCCAGTCAGAAATTAGTTGGCCTTATAAGTTGCGGGTCAAATCTCGGATAGAAACAGCAAAGTACGAACTGAATACTAAGTTCATAAAATTATTTATAATCCAGTAACAAAGTAATTTTCTTAATTTACTAATTTAAACATACTTATTTCTTTTAAAAATATCGCTTTTAGTTGTTGTGTAACATTTTCTACCAGCAACTTTAATACCGTTGTATGGATTGAAAATAAAAGAAATTTATTTCAAATTATAATTAATGGTTTATACTATGATAATACATTACATACATACATACATTTATACATACATTTATACATATTACATACATACATACATACATACATACATTTATTTATTTTCAAATTTCTGTGTGGTTACGGCATTAAGAATATAGCCACCCCATATATGGATAACACGGTTCCACTACCGCCTTGGAACTAAAAAAGCCGACCGATGCCGGGATAACCATCCAACTGCTGGCTTTGAAATACACAGACCGAAGACGGGCAGCAGCGTCTTCGGTGCGACAAAGCCAGCCCTGTGGTCACCAATCCGCCTGCCCAGCGTGGTGACTATGGGCAAAAGACATGATTTGACGTTATTTTTGGCGTGAACTTGTGGAGGCCTATGTCCAGCAGTCGACTGTAATAGGCTGAAATGATGATGATGATGATAATGAATTATTTAATGAATCGTGTCCATATGGAGAAGATTCCTTGCATCACTTCCTTGTCGAATCGCAAATACAAGCATGAATCAATTCTACCAGTGCAGTGTAGACAGGATTGGTGAAACACGATTTAACTAAACTATTAATATTTGTTTTCAGGAAAACCGAAAGACATTTATGATGTCACCACACTCTGGGTACACTGTGAGTATTTTTTATTTACATCTTTTACATAGTAAATAATAAAAATGGGTATAAATTTGTTTTTAACTTAATGCGTGTTAATTGTAACGACGAAATAAAATTACCCTAAGCTTTTTTTTTTAATTATTGAATGTGTAAAAAGTATTTTATACAATTATAATTTTTTTATTTAATTACAGTAATGCTAGGAGTTAGCGGTGTCATCGACACAAATTTCGATGGATGTAAGTAATTTTAACTACCTACAAAGAACAATAATCTATAATAATATATATAAACGCGAAAGGTCATTCATCACGAAATCTCCGAAACTATAACACCTACAAACTAGAAATTTGGCAGGTAGGCTCCTTATAAGACGTAGGCATCCGCTAAGAACGCGTTTTACGAAACTCGACCCCTAAAGGGGTAAAACGGGGGTTACAAGTTTGTATGAAAGTCCTATGTTTTTGAAGTAAGAGCCTTGAAATTTAAAATGTATGCTCTATAGATGGTGAGGAGTTGTCTAAATAATGCATAGCAATGTATATATATAACAAAGAAACGTCACTGACTCACTCATCGCGAGAACTCAAAAATCGCTGGATGGTCCCATCCATCCAGGATGGACAAAGATAAAATTTGGCAGGGAGGTAGATTATAGTTAGTAGACTTCCGCTAAGAACGGATTTTGCGATATTCCACCGCTAAGGGGGTGTAATTGGGGTTGATAGTTTGTATGAAACATTTACAACAGCTATAAGTTTGCCTGATAGGTTTTTTATACTGCAGCCTGAAAATAAAACTAAAAATGTGGTGTATAGAGAGGTTTTATAAATATAACTATTAAATTTTACTAAATTGTGGCTTTTAAAAAGTTACCCAGTGTGATAAGCATTTCAAGTGACTGAAATAAAAAAATAATTGCGTTAAACATCTTAATAGTAATGCATATCTTCATAACCATGCGAGCGTAGTCGCGGTTAACAGTTATTGTATTATAAAACAAAGTCCCCAAAAGTGTATGTGATCGATTCCCTTAAAATCTATTGAACGGATTTTCATGCGGTTTCACCAATGGAGAGAGGGCTTCAAGAGGAAGGTTTACGGAATGGCTAAGCCGATTTTGATAATAGTTTCACTGAAAGTTTGCTGGGAAAACTTTGTGACAGACTGATATCAACGCGGGTGAAGCCGCGGGCACAGCTAGTATTAGTATATTATTAAGTAATGGTCGAAATTCGACTATAATTAATTTGACTTATAAGTTTGAACATTATTGAGGTTTTGTTGCCAAAGACTATCTTCTATGTATATGTACAAACGTGTCACTATGTATGTGGGCGATAAACTCCGAAACTACTAGACCGATTTTTATCAAATTTTGTAAGCATTTGTAATTTTGTCTCATTAGGGAGATAGGGTTATTTTTATCTCAATTATACCCGGAAGGTGGCGCTGCTATCGGTATGTAAGCAATGAAATTTGATAGCTGTTTTCCGGGCAGGACGTCTACCGGGTCCGCTAATAGTTCTATAATAATAAACGAAAGAGTTTATATAGGCGTGTTGAGTTAAACGCATGGTAGTCTGTGTAATGTTTTTTTTTTTTTTTATTGATTTAATGTATTATTATGCACAGTTAAAAAAATTAGCATTCTGCACTCGATCTCTATATAAACTGTAAGGTACGAAATTTTACACTCCTCCGTCCGAGCAATTTTCGTAAAAAGGAGACCAAAGTTTTGCTTCATATATTAATATAATATAGAGATATTATTTAATATAAATTCTTTGAAAAAATTACGACACATATATTGACCATTAAAATATATATTTTTCTTTTTCAGTGGGATCTCTCACCGCCAGAAGTAAGTAATCACTTTCATTATAAGTAACTAATCTTTATTGATAAAATCTGTGTGCTGTGTGGCTACGGCACCAAAGAATATAGCCACCCCCTCTCTTCCCGTGGGTGTCGTAAGAGGCGACTAAGGGATAACAAGGTTCCACTACCACCTTGGAACTTAAGAAGCCGACCGATGGCGGGATAACCATCTAACTGCTGGCTTTGAAACACACAGGCCGAAGACGGGCAGCAGCGTCTTAGGTGCGACAAAGCCAGCCTTGCGGTCACCAACCCGCCTGCCCAGCGTGGTGACTATGAGCAACACACATGAGGTCACGCATTTTTGGCGCAAACTTGTGGAGGCCTATGTCCAGCAGTGGACTGCAATAGGCTAGAATGATGATGATGTTGAATGATTGATAATATCTTGCTGAAAGTATGGAGCATCTCGACTAGTGTTGGGTCACTGTGGCACCTGACAGAAAACCACAGACAACTAATAGTGCACTACTTATGAAATAGTAACACATTCTTCTTTTTAACTAACCAATTTCTCGTTTACAGTTGGTATCGCTCTCGCCAGAATAAGTGTCTGCAAATATGGTTCCAACAGTAAGTTTCTTTATTATTGTCAATGTAAAGTTCCGTTGAAAGGATTTTAATATTTAATCATATTATCAGTAATTTATTCTTTATCGTACTCCAAGGTCAAATATTTAGATTCACAGATAGTCTTAGCTTTGTACAATTGGCGACCTTATCGCTAACAAGCGATCTCTACTAGGCAACCGTGTTGGTGACGATATTATGACCAGCGAATACAGACGGACATATGTGCGCTTGTAACAAATAGGATCATATTACTGTATACTTTTTCTCTTTAATTTTCCTTTTCTTTACAATACTGCAAATATATAATCAAATTTCTTCTCCAATTGTCTAGAACTCTTTTCTAAAATATATCGTTATAATGTTGAATTTAAATTCTTTGTGTTTGTCTACGGAAGAGCAGGACATCCTGACACAGATGTATCATTTACTTAAAAGAATGTCCCAACAAGCGTTTCATTACATGTAAACATTTTCTAAGTAAATAATTTTTGAAGTGAAACTTCGAAGAATCGTGATCTGAAACGCGATAAAACAAAAATACGTTACAATAAAGAAACAAACACAAATGTGGGGTGATAATGTGATAGAATACATTACTGCTCAAAACGCGTACGCGACGCGTTTTTCAGGCGCTTACGACACGAGACCGTGAACATCATCGAAAGAACAATTCTTAACGGCCCACCTTCCTGCGACGTTTCAGAAGTTACACTTCTGCCGTGTATGTATTGCACGCACACACTTTTATTTTTCTTTTTCTTTTCCAGAGTTCCATAAGCAACCGTACCTTTGTTACCGAAACTTCGATCAGTTCGGAGTCAAAGGTATCGGTCACGATGTCGACGACATATGCAACAGATTTAAAGTGAACAAGGCAGTTCAAAAAACAAACACTTACATTGATTTGTACACAAAACAAAAAGGTAGGCAGTACAATTCCATATTCTCCAATTTACATGTTTTTTGACGTGATAACAATATAATGAAAACCAGAATATAAATCGATAAAAACCAGCTAAACGTACAAAAAAGTGTCACGTTCCGGCTGAGCATGAGTTTGCAAACGAGAGCGCGGAACAAGCAATAGAAAGGCACGATCGGCTCAAGAGTTGGCTTGTGACACATTTATCTTCGACATTCGAAATAATTCCGTGACAATAATTCAATTCAATTCATAAATGCAATTTTGCATTAATGTTTCTTTATGACGTTATCACGAAAACTATCGTCTATAAGCCGACTTTACAGGCAACCAATTTTTTTTTAAAGGGATTATGAATATTAAACAGTTTAATGTATTTTATAAGCATCACAAATTAATCAAAATATACTATAACAATTGAAAAAACTGCTGAAATCGCTTGATTCCATTCTATGTTATTTATTTTGTATTTCTTTTCTTAAACCTTAGAATATTCAGACGACTTGCTTACGTATAACTACTTAAGAATTGAGCATGTAATTTATTTCAATATAATTCAGTTAGTGGTTCTTATTAAATAAATAAATAATAGTCAATAAAAAATAATTCATTGAAATTATTTAAGCATAGTTTTGCATATCCTCGTCTATTTAACTAATTACAAAGTAAAAACTTTGTTTCGTTTTCAGGCGGCTCCCTTTCCGAAACGGAAAAGGTTCTGTTCCAATTCAGCAGGACTCTCGCATTCCTTATCGACAGTGAGTACATTTATATTTATTCATACATACTACTAGATGAATTTTAATTAAATGTTGCACAAATATATAACTTTGTAACAAATCACATACACGGCCTTTCCTGTAACAAGAGTTCAGGTAGGTTTTCCCGCCACGGTTCCCTAAACGATACCATAAAAAGAGCTCTTGCCACCATCGACGTTCCTGCTCTTATCGAGCCTACTAGAATTATTCGCAATGATGGCAAGAGACCTGATGGATTGACGTTGGTTCCCTGGGAAAGGGGACGGGCGCTTTTGTGGGACGCAATTTGCGTCGACACACTTGCTTCGTCTCATGTCAGGGAAACAGCCTTAAAAGGGGGAGCCGCAGCGGAAAAAGCTGAAACGACTAAACGCCACAAATATTTGTCACTAATTCCAAATTACATCTTTGTGCCGTTTGCAGTCGAAACACTTGGACCTTGGAGTAGCAGTACTAAAAAAATTTTAAATAAGATAACTCCTCGCCTTATTGCCTCCACTGGTGATAAGAGGGCTGGTGCATTTTTTGCCCAGAGAATCGGCATAGCGATTCAACGGGGAAATGCTGCCAGCATTCTTGGCACAATTCCACGCGGACATGATTTATACCAAAACTATCTGTAAATATTTAGTTCTAAAGGTGTGAATTGTAAATATGTATATTAGTATAATTAATTAAATATATCAATACAGACTATATTTTATTTGGACGACGGCTAAAATGTGTAAATCACGAGCATAGCTAGCAAACATCGGGAATAAGGGCAATAACGAGGGTACTTGCATAAAAACATTTCCATTTCGCACATATCTTCTTCATTATCATCTTGACGCGTTGACGCACCGGTCAGCAATGGCTGTTGCGTTGGTGGAAATCTTGTGACCTATACACTACTAATGTAATATTAAAACAATATCTGTTATTTTTCAGATCGTGCACGCTTGGATGCCAACACCTTCAGCAAGTTGGTGGTACAAGGTAGGATAAAGTATTTTCATTGTATTACTTGCTGCATATTATTATAATAACATACATGTTAATCTAGCAGAATAAGAATCCAACCAAACATTTCTCGAAACAATTGTTAAGTAAAATATGAACATAATATAATGGTAATGATACAAAGGACGCACATTGAGTTGGTGCACAGCACGAAATATCTTCACTAGCTACAGTTCATTGGGGAAAGATAACTGCTAAATAACACAGCTTTCAAGGATTGTTGTGTTCTCTGAGTGTGGTAGAGTTCCTGGGCAGGGTCAGGGTATGGTTGGCAACCCGCTTGCACAAGCATCCATAGAATATCCTTGTTTGTCACCCTGGCTGTAACAAAAACGCAGAATATTTACAAGCCTTTACAATTAGCTCTAATACTATACTATTATAACTAGTATTAATGTAACTAATTTATAATTTCATTTCAGTATCAATCGCTATCGGAGCTATTGGAAATGGAAATGAACATTATCGTGAGTAATTGATTTATTCTTGTGTAAAATGAACAAATTAAATAAATAAAATCGAACAATTAGTACAAGTTAGCTAACCAATCGTTCAATCAACCAACCAACTTACCAACCGATCAACCAACAATCAATCAACCACCCAATCAATAAATCAATCGATATTGAATATTAGCCAATTTCTTTGTTGACATTATTCATATTGATCGCTCTCTCTCAATATTTCATGCCTTGATCTTTGGTTAGGGATCGTTCATTCATCAAGCGAGGCACGACAGGGGGGGAAGAAGTTTGGAAAAAATTACGAAATATCGCAAGGAAAATTGAATCAGATTATACAGCTGTATTTAAAAATAATATTCTGAAAATTTCACTATATTTCACAAAGTACACGTGATTTTTTAGGTAGCCTAAAACCTCACCACATATCACCGAGGATGTGAGGTGGAGGTAGGCGGTATTAATGAACGATCCCCATATGCCTAGTTGAAGATAATATACTACACCTGCTTTATTTTTATCACTTCACTTAAACTTTTTTTTCAGTTGGCAACAAAATCGCAATTAATTTCCTCAAGACCTGCCACCCAATCCTCATCAAGTACGGTTTCATTGGTAAGAAAATATTTATAATACAAACAAATACTCGTACCTAAGCAATTAAATGTTTTTATAGTGAAAATAAAAACCAAAATCAACAATAATTTTATTTAAGTAGGATTCAAAATAGGTTTAGCTGCATATCGACAGCCTGTCCGTATTTCTTCTACCACAATATCCAAAATTTTAATAATTTAACTGGGCCAAGTTATATTTGTTTACTAGTCTATAGAAATACAATGAAAGTACAAATATGATTTATTGTACACTAAAAGGGGACATTTTAACATCAAAAGAAACAAGGGTGTGTATTACAAAGAAAAAGACAGTTTCGAAGTGTGCATACATGTATAGATGTATTTACACATAAATACATATATACACGAACATATATTTAAAAAATACACATTCATATAGATTTAAAATATAAAAATAAATATAAAAAAGATAAATGCACATACCAAAGAAGGGAGGAACTTAGGGAGGAACAGCTAAAGTCATGCACAACAATATACATTTGTAGTAAATAAATTTACAAACTCATAAATATAAATGGTTCATGGATTTTTAGGAGTCATCGAAAAGATAGACTACGTCAAGACCACCATAAGTCCTTGCAATGGTCACGGCGGTCCAGTGAATGACGATCAAGGAGACAACGATTCAGATGAGTGGGATGACTCCGACGAAAGCAGTGGTGAAGGCGGTGGCCAAGGATCAGGAGCTGGACAAGGCAGTGGCCAAGGACAAGGATCAGGCAACGGTCAAAGTGGCGGACAAGGATCAGGCGCTGGTCAAGGCAGCGGCCAAGGACAAGGATCAGGAAACGGTCAAAGCGGCGGCCAAGGATCAGGAGCTGGTCAAGCCAGCGGCCAAGGACAAGGATCAGGAAACGGTCAAAGCGGCGGACAAGGATCAGGAGGTGGTCAAGGTAGTGGCCAAGGACAAGGATCAGGAAACGGTCAAAGCGGCGGCCAAGGATCAGGAGCTGGTCAAGGCAGCGGCCAAGGACAAGGATCAGGAAACGGTCAAAGCGGCGGACAAGGATCAGGAGGTGGTCAAGGTAGTGGCCAAGGACAAGGATCAGGAAACGGTCAAAGCGGCGGCCAAGGATCAGGAGCTGGTCAAGGCAGCGGCCAAGGACAAGGATCAGGAAACGGTCAAAGCGGCGGACAAGGATCAGGAGGTGGTCAAGGTAGTGGCCAAGGACAAGGATCAGGAAACGGTCAAAGCGGCGGACAAGGATCAGGAGGTGGTCAAAGTAGTGGCCAAGGACAAGGATCAGGAAACGGTCAAAGCGGCGGCCAAGGATCAGGAGCTGGTCAAGGCAGCGGCCAAGGACAAGGATCAGGAAACGGTCAAAGCGGCGGACAAGGATCAGGAGGTGGTCAAGGTAGTGGCCAAGGACAAGGATCAGGAAACGGTCAAAGCGGCGGCCAAGGATCAGGAGCTGGTCAAGGCAGCGGCCAAGGACAAGGATCAGGAAACGGTCAAAGCGGCGGACAAGGATCAGGAGGTGGTCAAGGTAGTGGCCAAGGACAAGGATCAGGAAACGGTCAAAGCGGCGGCCAAGGATCAGGAGCTGGTCAAGGCAGCGGCCAAGGACAAGGATCAGGAAACGGTCAAAGCGGCGGACAAGGATCAGGAGGTGGCCAAGGTAGTGGCCAAGGACAAGGATCAGGAAACGGTCAAAGCGGCGGGCAAGGATCAGGAGGTGGTCAAGGTAGTGGCCAAGGACAAGGATCAGGAAACGGTCAAAGCGGCGGCCAAGGATCAGGAGCTGGTCAAGGCAGCGGCCAAGGACAAGGATCAGGAAACGGTCAAAGCGGCGGACAAGGATCAGGAGGTGGTCAAGGTAGTGGCCAAGGACAAGGATCAGGAAACGGTCAAAGCGGCGGCCAAGGATCAGGAGCTGGTCAAGGCAGCGGCCAAGGACAAGGATCAGGAAACGGTCAAAGCGGCGGACAAGGATCAGGAGGTGGTCAAGGTAGTGGCCAAGGACAAGGATCAGGAAACGGTCAAAGCGGCGGCCAAGGATCAGGAGCTGGTCAAGGCAGCGGCCAAGGACAAGGATCAGGAAACGGTCAAAGCGGCGGACAAGGATCAGGAGGTGGTCAAGGTAGTGGCCAAGGACAAGGATCAGGAAACGGTCAAAGCGGCGGCCAAGGATCAGGAGCTGGTCAAGGCAGCGGCCAAGGACAAGGATCAGGAAACGGTCAAAGCGGCGGACAAGGATCAGGAGGTGGTCAAGGTAGTGGCCAAGGACAAGGATCAGGAAACGGTCAAAGCGGCGGCCAAGGATCAGGAGCTGGTCAAGGCAGCGGCCAAGGACAAGGATCAGGAAACGGTCAAAGCGGCGGACAAGGATCAGGAGGTGGTCAAGGTAGTGGCCAAGGACAAGGATCAGGAAACGGTCAAAGCGGCGGACAAGGATCAGGAGGTGGTCAAGGTAGTGGCCATGGACAAGGATCAGGAAACGGTCAAAGCGGCGGCCAAGGATCAGGAGCTGGTCAAGGCAGCGGCCAAGGACAAGGATCAGGAAACGGTCAAAGCGGCGGACAAGGATCAGGAGGTGGTCAAGGTAGTGGCCAAGGACAAGGATCAGGAAACGGTCAAAGCGGCGGCCAAGGATCAGGAGCTGGTCAAGGCAGCGGCCAAGGACAAGGATCAGGAAACGGTCAAAGCGGCGGACAAGGATCAGGAGGTGGTCAAGGTAGTGGCCAAGGACAAGGATCAGGAAACGGTCAAAGCGGCGGCCAAGGATCAGGAGCTGGTCAAGGCAGCGGCCAAGGACAAGGATCAGGAAACGGTCAAAGCGGCGGACAAGGATCAGGAGGTGGTCAAGGTAGTGGCCAAGGACAAGGATCAGGAAACGGTCAAAGCGGCGGACAAGGATCAGGAGGTGGTCAAGGTAGAGGCCAAGGACAAGGATCAGGAAACGGTCAAAGCGGCGGCCAAGGATCAGGAGCTGGTCAAGGCAGCGGCCAAGGACAAGGATCAGGAAACGGTCAAAGCGGCGGACAAGGATCAGGAGGTGGTCAAGGTAGTGGCCAAGGGCAAGGATCAGGAAACGGTCAAAGCGGCGGCCAAGGATCAGGAGCTGGTCAAGGCAGCGGCCAAGGACAAGGATCAGGAAACGGTCAAAGCGGCGGACAAGGATCAGGAGGTGGTCAAGGTAGTGGCCAAGGACAAGGATCAGGAAACGGTCAAAGCGGCGGCCAAGGATCAGGAGCTGGTCAAGGCAGCGGCCAAGGACAAGGATCAGGAAACGGTCAAAGCGGCGGACAAGGATCAGGAGGTGGTCAAGGTAGTGGCCAAGGACAAGGATCAGGAAACGGTCAAAGCGGCGGCCAAGGATCAGGAGCTGGTCAAGGCAGCGGCCAAGGACAAGGATCAGGAAACGGTCAAAGCGGCGGACAAGGATCAGGAGGTGGTCAAGGTAGTGGCCAAGGACAAGGATCAGGAAACAGTCAAAGCGGCGGCCAAGGATCAGGAGCTGGTCAAGGCAGCGGCCAAGGACAAGGATCAGGAAACGGTCAAAGCGGCGGACAAGGATCAGGAGCTGGTCAAGGCAGCGGCCAAGGACAAGGATCAGGAAACGGTCAAAGCGGCGGACAAGGATCAGGAGGTGGTCAAGGTAGTGGCCAAGGACAAGGATCAGGAAACGGTCAAAGCGGCGGCCAAGGATCAGGAGCTGGTCAAGGCAGCGGCCAAGGACAAGGATCAGGAAACGGTCAAAGCGGCGGACAAGGATCAGGAGGTGGTCAAGGTAGTGGCCAAGGACAAGGATCAGGAAACGGTCAAAGCGGCGGCCAAGGATCAGGAGCTGGTCAAGGCAGCGGCCAAGGACAAGGATCAGGAAACGGTCAAAGCGGCGGACAAGGATCAGGAGGTGGTCAAGGTAGTGGCCAAGGACAAGGATCAGGAAACGGTCAAAGCGGCGGCCAAGGATCAGGAGCTGGTCAAGGCAGCGGCCAAGGACAAGGATCAGGAAACGGTCAAAGCGGCGGACAAGGATCAGGAGGTGGTCAAGGTAGTGGCCAAGGACAAGGATCAGGAAACGGTCAAAGCGGCGGCCAAGGATCAGGAGCTGGTCAAGGCAGCGGCCAAGGACAAGGATCAGGAAACGGTCAAAGCGGCGGACAAGGATCAGGAGGTGGTCAAGGTAGTGGCCAAGGACAAGGATCAGGAAACAGTCAAAGCGGCGGCCAAGGATCAGGAGCTGGTCAAGGCAGCGGCCAAGGACAAGGATCAGGAAACGGTCAAAGCGGCGGACAAGGATCAGGAGCTGGTCAAGGCAGCGGCCAAGGACAAGGATCAGGAAACGGTCAAAGCGGCGGACAAGGATCAGGAGGTGGTCAAGGTAGTGGCCAAGGACAAGGATCAGGAAACGGTCAAAGCGGCGGCCAAGGATCAGGAGCTGGTCAAGGCAGCGGCCAAGGACAAGGATCAGGAAACGGTCAAAGCGGCGGACAAGGATCAGGAGGTGGTCAAGGTAGTGGCCAAGGACAAGGATCAGGAAACGGTCAAAGCGGCGGCCAAGGATCAGGAGCTGGTCAAGGCAGCGGCCAAGGACAAGGATCAGGAAACGGTCAAAGCGGCGGACAAGGATCAGGAGGTGGTCAAGGTAGTGGCCAAGGACAAGGATCAGGAAACGGTCAAAGCGGCGGCCAAGGATCAGGAGCTGGTCAAGGCAGCGGCCAAGGACAAGGATCAGGAAACGGTCAAAGCGGCGGACAAGGATCAGGAGGTGGTCAAGGTAGTGGCCAAGGACAAGGATCAGGAAACGGTCAAAGCGGCGGCCAAGGATCAGGAGCTGGTCAAGGCAGCGGCCAAGGACAAGGATCAGGAAACGGTCAAAGCGGCGGACAAGGATCAGGAGGTGGTCAAGGTAGTGGCCAAGGACAAGGATCAGGAAACGGTCAAAGCGGCGGCCAAGGATCAGGAGCTGGTCAAGGCAGCGGCCAAGGACAAGGATCAGGAAACGGTCAAAGCGGCGGACAAGGATCAGGAGGTGGTCAAGGTAGTGGCCAAGGACAAGGATCAGGAAACGGTCAAAGCGGCGGCCAAGGATCAGGAGCTGGTCAAGGCAGCGGCCAAGGACAAGGATCAGGAAACGGTCAAAGCGGCGGACAAGGATCAGGAGGTGGTCAAGGTAGTGGCCAAGGACAAGGATCAGGAAACGGTCAAAGCGGCGGCCAAGGATCAGGAGCTGGTCAAGGCAGCGGCCAAGGACAAGGATCAGGAAACGGTCAAAGCGGCGGACAAGGATCAGGAGGTGGTCAAGGTAGTGGCCAAGGACAAGGATCAGGAAACGGTCAAAGCGGCGGCCAAGGATCAGGAGCTGGTCAAGGCAGCGGCCAAGGACAAGGATCAGGAAACGGTCAAAGCGGCGGACAAGGATCAGGAGGTGGTCAAGGTAGTGGCCAAGGACAAGGATCAGGAAACGGTCAAAGCGGCGGCCAAGGATCAGGAGCTGGTCAAGGCAGCGGCCAAGGACAAGGATCAGGAAACGGTCAAAGCGGCGGACAAGGATCAGGAGGTGGTCAAGGTAGTGGCCAAGGACAAGGATCAGGAAACGGTCAAAGCGGCGGCCAAGGATCAGGAGGTGGTCAAGGCAGCGGCCAAGGACAAGGATCAGGAAACGGTCAAAGCGGCGGACAAGGATCAGGAGGTGGTCAAGGTAGTGGCCAAGGACAAGGATCAGGAAACGGTCAAAGCGGCGGCCAAGGATCAGGAGCTGGTCAAGGCAGCGGCCAAGGACAAGGATCAGGAAACGGTCAAAGCGGCGGACAAGGATCAGGAGGTGGTCAAGGTAGTGGCCAAGGACAAGGATCAGGAAACGGTCAAAGCGGCGGCCAAGGATCAGGAGCTGGTCAAGGCAGCGGCCAAGGACAAGGATCAGGAAACGGTCAAAGCGGCGGACAAGGATCAGGAGGTGGTCAAGGTAGTGGCCAAGGACAAGGATCAGGAAACGGTCAAAGCGGCGGCCAAGGATCAGGAGCTGGTCAAGGCAGCGGCCAAGGACAAGGATCAGGAAACGGTCAAAGCGGCGGACAAGGATCAGGAGGTGGTCAAGGTAGTGGCCAAGGACAAGGATCAGGAAACGGTCAAAGCGGCGGCCAAGGATCAGGAGCTGGTCAAGGCAGCGGCCAAGGACAAGGATCAGGAAACGGTCAAAGCGGCGGACAAGGATCAGGAGGTGGTCAAGGTAGTGGCCAAGGACAAGGATCAGGAAACGGTCAAAGCGGCGGCCAAGGATCAGGAGCTGGTCAAGGCAGCGGCCAAGGACAAGGATCAGGAAACGGTCAAAGCGGCGGACAAGGATCAGGAGGTGGTCAAGGTAGTGGCCAAGGACAAGGATCAGGAAACGGTCAAAGCGGCGGCCAAGGATCAGGAGCTGGTCAAGGCAGCGGCCAAGGACAAGGATCAGGAAACGGTCAAAGCGGCGGCCAAGGATCAGGAGCTGGTCAAGGCAGCGGCCAAGGACAAGGATCAGGAAACGGTCAAAGCGGCGGACAAGGATCAGGAGGTGGTCAAGGTAGTGGCCAAGGACAAGGATCAGGAAACGGTCAAAGCGGCGGCCAAGGATCAGGAGCTGGTCAAGGCAGCGGCCAAGGACAAGGATCAGGAAACGGTCAAAGCGGCGGACAAGGATCAGGAGGTGGTCAAGGTAGTGGCCAAGGACAAGGATCAGGAAACGGTCAAAGCGGCGGCCAAGGATCAGGAGCTGGTCAAGGCAGCGGCCAAGGACAAGGATCAGGAAACGGTCAAAGCGGCGGACAAGGATCAGGAGGTGGTCAAGGTAGTGGCCAAGGACAAGGATCAGGAAACGGTCAAAGCGGCGGCCAAGGATCAGGAGCTGGTCAAGGCAACGGCCAAGGACAAGGATCAGGAAACGGTCAAAGCGGCGGACAAGGATCAGGAGGTGGTCAAGGTAGTGGCCAAGGACAAGGATCAGGAAACGGTCAAAGCGGCGGCCAAGGATCAGGAGCTGGTCAAGGCAGCGGCCAAGGACAAGGATCAGGAAACGGTCAAAGCGGCGGACAAGGATCAGGAGGTGGTCAAGGTAGTGGCCAAGGACAAGGATCAGGAAACGGTCAAAGCGGCGGCCAAGGATCAGGAGCTGGTCAAGGCAGCGGCCAAGGACAAGGATCAGGAAACGGTCAAAGCGGCGGACAAGGATCAGGAGGTGGTCAAGGTAGTGGCCAAGGACAAGGATCAGGAAACGGTCAAAGCGGCGGCCAAGGATCAGGAGCTGGTCAAGGCAGCGGCCAAGGACAAGGATCAGGAAACGGTCAAAGCGGCGGACAAGGATCAGGAGGTGGTCAAGGTAGTGGCCAAGGACAAGGATCAGGAAACGGTCAAAGCGGCGGCCAAGGATCAGGAGCTGGTCAAGGCAGCGGCCAAGGACAAGGATCAGGAAACGGTCAAAGCGGCGGACAAGGATCAGGAGGTGGTCAAGGTAGTGGCCAAGGACAAGGATCAGGAAACGGTCAAAGCGGCGGACAAGGATCAGGAGGTGGTCAAGGTAGTGGCCAAGGACAAGGATCAGGAAACGGTCAAAGCGGCGGCCAAGGATCAGGAGCTGGTCAAGGCAACGGCCAAGGACAAGGATCAGGAAACGGTCAAAGCGGCGGACAAGGATCAGGAGGTGGTCAAGGTAGTGGCCAAGGACAAGGATCAGGAAACGGTCAAAGCGGCGGCCAAGGATCAGGAGCTGGTCAAGGCAGCGGCCAAGGACAAGGATCAGGAAACGGTCAAAGCGGCGGACAAGGATCAGGAGGTGGTCAAGGTAGTGGCCAAGGGCAAGGATCAGGAAACGGTCAAAGCGGCGGCCAAGGATCAGGAGCTGGTCAAGGCAGCGGCCAAGGACAAGGATCAGGAAACGGTCAAAGCGGCGGCCAAGGATCAGGAGCTGGTCAAGGCAGCGGCCAAGGACAAGGATCAGGAAACGGTCAAAGCGGCGGACAAGGATCAGGAGGTGGTCAAGGTAGTGGCCAAGGACAAGGATCAGGAAACGGTCAAAGCGGCGGCCAAGGATCAGGAGCTGGTCAAGACAGCGGCCAAGGACAAGGATCAGGAAACGGTCAAAGCGGCGGACAAGGATCAGGAGGTGGTCAAGGTAGTGGCCAAGGACAAGGATCAGGAAACGGTCAAAGCGGCGGCCAAGGATCAGGAGCTGGTCAAGGCAGCGGCCAAGGACAAGGATCAGGAAACGGTCAAAGCGGCGGACAAGGATCAGGAGGTGGTCAAGGTAGTGGCCAAGGACAAGGATCAGGAAACGGTCAAAGCGGCGGCCAAGGATCAGGAGCTGGTCAAGGCAGCGGCCAAGGACAAGGATCAGGAAACGGTCAAAGCGGCGGACAAGGATCAGGAGGTGGTCAAGGTAGTGGCCAAGGACAAGGATCAGGAAACGGTCAAAGCGGCGGCCAAGGATCAGGAGCTGGTCAAGGCAACGGCCAAGGACAAGGATCAGGAAACGGTCAAAGCGGCGGACAAGGATCAGGAGGTGGTCAAGGTAGTGGCCAAGGACAAGGATCAGGAAACGGTCAAAGCGGCGGCCAAGGATCAGGAAACGGTCAAAGCGGCGGACAAGGATCAGGAGGTGGTCAAGGTAGTGGCCAAGGACAAGGATCAGGAAACGGTCAAAGCGGCGGCCAAGGATCAGGAGCTGGTCAAGGCAGCGGCCAAGGACAAGGATCAGGAAACGGTCAAAGCGGCGGACAAGGATCAGGAGGTGGTCAAGGTAGTGGCCAAGGACAAGGATCAGGAAACGGTCAAAGCGGCGGCCAAGGATCAGGAGCTGGTCAAGGCAGCGGCCAAGGACAAGGATCAGGAAACGGTCAAAGCGGCGGCCAAGGATCAGGAGCTGGTCAAGGCAGCGGCCAAGGACAAGGATCAGGAAACGGTCAAAGCGGCGGACAAGGATCAGGAGGTGGTCAAGGTAGTGGCCAAGGACAAGGATCAGGAAACGGTCAAAGCGGCGGACAAGGATCAGGAGCTGGTCAAGGCAGCGGCCAAGGACAAGGATCAGGAAACGGTCAAAGCGGCGGACAAGGATCAGGAGGTGGTCAAGGTAGTGGCCAAGGACAAGGATCAGGAAACGGTCAAAGCGGCGGCCAAGGATCAGGAGCTGGTCATGGCAGCGGCCAAGGACAAGGATCAGGAAACGGTCAAAGCGGCGGACAAGGATCAGGAGGTGGTCAAGGTAGTGGCCAAGGACAAGGATCAGGAAACGGTCAAAGCGGCGGCCAAGGATCAGGAGCTGGTCAAGGCAACGGCCAAGGACAAGGATCAGGAAACGGTCAAAGCGGCGGACAAGGATCAGGAGGTGGTCAAGGTAGTGGCCAAGGACAAGGATCAGGAAACGGTCAAAGCGGCGGCCAAGGATCAGGAGCTGGTCAAGGCAGCGGCCAAGGACAAGGATCAGGAAACGGTCAAAGCGGCGGACAAGGATCAGGAGGTGGTCAAGGTAGTGGCCAAGGACAAGGATCAGGAAACGGTCAAAGCGGCGGCCAAGGATCAGGAGCTGGTCAAGGCAGCGGCCAAGGACAAGGATCAGGAAACGGTCAAAGCGGCGGACAAGGATCAGGAGGTGGTCAAGGTAGTGGCCAAGGACAAGGATCAGGAAACGGTCAAAGCGGCGGCCAAGGATCAGGAGCTGGTCAAGGCAGCGGCCAAGGACAAGGATCAGGAAACGGTCAAAGCGGCGGACAAGGATCAGGAGGTGGTCAAGGTAGTGGCCAAGGACAAGGATCAGGAAACGGTCAAAGCGGCGGCCAAGGATCAGGAGCTGGTCAAGGCAGCGGCCAAGGACAAGGATCAGGAAACGGTCAAAGCGGCGGCCAAGGATCAGGAGCTGGTCAAGGCAGCGGCCAAGGGCAAGGATCAGGAAACGGTCAAAGCGGCGGCCAAGGATCAGGAGCTGGTCAAGGCAGCGGCCAAGGACAAGGATCAGGAAACGGTCAAAGCGGCGGCCAAGGATCAGGAGCTGGTCAAGGTAGTGGCCAAGGACAAGGATCAGGAAACGGTCAAAGCGGCGGCCAAGGATCAGGAGCTGGTCAAGGCAGCGGCCAAGGACAAGGATCAGGAAACGGTCAAAGCGGCGGCCAAGGATCAGGAGCTGGTCAAGGTAGTGGCCAAGGACAAGGATCAGGAACCGGTCAAAGCGGCGGCCAAGGATCAGGTGCTGGTCAAGGTAGCGGCCAAGGACAAGGATCAGGAAACGATCAAAGCGGCGGCCAAGGATCAGGAGCTGGTCAAGGCAGCGGCCAAGGACAAGGATCAGGAAACGGTCAAAGCGGCGGACAAGGATCAGGAGGTGGTCAAGGTAGTGGCCAAGGACAAGGATCAGGAAACGGTCAAAGCGGCGGCCAAGGATCAGGAGCTGGTCAAGGCAGCGGCCAAGGACAAGGATCAGGAAACGGTCAAAGCGGCGGACAAGGATCAGGAGGTGGTCAAGGTAGTGGCCAAGGACAAGGATCAGGAAACGGTCAAAGCGGCGGACAAGGATCAGGAGCTGGTCAAGGTAGCGGCCAAGGGCAAGGATCAGGATACGGTCAAAGCGGTGGCCAAGGATCAGGTGCTGGTCAAGGCAGCGGCCAAGGACAAGGCTCAGGAAACGGTCAAAGCGGAGGCCAAGGATCAGGAGCTGGTCAAGGCAGCGGCCAAGGACAAGGATCAGGTAACGGTCAAAGCAGCGGCCAAGGATCAGGAGCTGGTCAAGGCAGCGGCATAGGACAAGGATCAGGATACGGTCAAAACGGCGGACAAGGATCAGGAGCTGGTCAAGGTAGCGGCCAAGGGCAAGGATCAGGATACGGTCAAAGCGGTGGCCAAGGATCAGGTGCTGGTCAAGGCAGCGGCCAAGGACAAGGCTCAGGAAACGGTCAAAGCGAAGGCCAAGGATCAGGAGCTGGTCAAGGCAGCGGCCAAGGACAAGGATCAGGAAACGGTCAAAGCGGCGGCCAAGGATCAGGAGCTGGTCAAGGCAGCGGCCAAGGACAAGGATCAGGAAACGGTCAAAGCGGCGGACAAGGATCAGGAGGTGGTCAAGGTAGTGGCCAAGGACAAGGATCAGGAAACGGTCAAAGCGGCGGCCAAGGATCAGGAGCTGGTCAAGGCAGCGGCCAAGGACAAGGATCAGGAAACGGTCAAAGCGGCGGACAAGGATCAGGAGGTGGTCAAGGTAGTGGCCAAGGACAAGGATCAGGAAACGGTCAAAGCGGCGGCCAAGGATCAGGAGCTGGTCATGGCAGCGGCCAAGGACAAGGATCAGGAAACGGTCAAAGCGGCGGACAAGGATCAGGAGGTGGTCAAGGTAGTGGCCAAGGACAAGGATCAGGAAACGGTCAAAGCGGCGGCCAAGGATCAGGAGGTGGTCAAGGCAACGGCCAAGGACAAGGATCAGGAAACGGTCAAAGCGGCGGACAAGGATCAGGAGGTGGTCAAGGTAGTGGCCAAGGACAAGGATCAGGAAACGGTCAAAGCGGCGGCCAAGGATCAGGAGCTGGTCAAGGCAACGGCCAAGGACAAGGATCAGGAAACGGTCAAAGCGGCGGACAAGGATCAGGAGGTGGTCAAGGTAGTGGCCAAGGACAAGGATCAGGAAACGGTCAAAGCGGCGGCCAAGGATCAGGAGCTGGTCAAGGCAGCGGCCAAGGACAAGGATCAGGAAACGGTCAAAGCGGCGGACAAGGATCAGGAGGTGGTCAAGGTAGTGGCCAAGGACAAGGATCAGGAAACGGTCAAAGCGGCGGACAAGGATCAGGAGCTGGTCAAGGCAGCGGCCAAGGACAAGGATCAGGAAACGGTCAAAGCGGCGGACAAGGATCAGGAGGTGGTCAAGGTAGTGGCCAAGGACAAGGATCAGGAAACGGTCAAAGCGGCGGCCAAGGATCAGGAGCTGGTCAAGGCAGCGGCCAAGGACAAGGATCAGGAGACGGTCAAAGCGGCGGACAAGGATCAGGAGGTGGTCAAGGTAGTGGCCAAGGACAAGGATCAGGAAACGGTCAAAGCGGCGGCCAAGGATCAGGAGCTGGTCAAGGCAGCGGCCAAGGACAAGGATCAGGAAACGGTCAAAGCGGCGGCCAAGGATCAGGAGCTGGTCAAGGCAGCGGCCAAGGGCAAGGATCAGGAAACGGTCAAAGCGGCGGCCAAGGATCAGGAGCTGGTCAAGGCAGCGGCCAAGGACAAGGATCAGGAAACGGTCAAAGCGGCGGCCAAGGATCAGGAGCTGGTCAAGGTAGTGGCCAAGGACAAGGATCAGGAAACGGTCAAAGCGGCGGCCAAGGATCAGGAGCTGGTCAAGGCAGCGGCCAAGGACAAGGATCAGGAAACGGTCAAAGCGGCGGCCAAGGATCAGGAGCTGGTCAAGGTAGTGGCCAAGGACAAGGATCAGGAACCGGTCAAAGCGGCGGCCAAGGATCAGGTGCTGGTCAAGGTAGCGGCCAAGGACAAGGATCAGGAAACGATCAAAGCGGCGGCCAAGGATCAGGAGCTGGTCAAGGCAGCGGCCAAGGACAAGGATCAGGAAACGGTCAAAGCGGCGGACAAGGATCAGGAGGTGGTCAAGGTAGTGGCCAAGGACAAGGATCAGGAAACGGTCAAAGCGGCGGCCAAGGATCAGGAGCTGGTCAAGGCAGCGGCCAAGGACAAGGATCAGGAAACGGTCAAAGCGGCGGACAAGGATCAGGAGGTGGTCAAGGTAGTGGCCAAGGACAAGGATCAGGAAACGGTCAAAGCGGCGGACAAGGATCAGGAGCTGGTCAAGGTAGCGGCCAAGGGCAAGGATCAGGATACGGTCAAAGCGGTGGCCAAGGATCAGGTGCTGGTCAAGGCAGCGGCCAAGGACAAGGCTCAGGAAACGGTCAAAGCGGAGGCCAAGGATCAGGAGCTGGTCAAGGCAGCGGCCAAGGACAAGGATCAGGTAACGGTCAAAGCAGCGGCCAAGGATCAGGAGCTGGTCAAGGCAGCGGCATAGGACAAGGATCAGGATACGGTCAAAACGGCGGACAAGGATCAGGAGCTGGTCAAGGTAGCGGCCAAGGGCAAGGATCAGGAAACGGTCAAAGCGGTGGCCAAGGATCAGGTGCTGGTCAAGGCAGCGGCCAAGGACAAGGCTCAGGAAACGGTCAAAGCGAAGGCCAAGGATCAGGAGCTGGTCAAGGCAGCGGCCAAGGACAAGGATCAGGTAACGGTCAAAGCAGCGGCCAAGGATCAGGAGCTGGTCAAGGCAGCGGCATAGGACAAGGATCAGGAAACGGTCAAAACGGCGGACAAGGATCAGGCGCTGGTCAAGGTAGCGGCCAAGGACAAGGATCAGGAAACGGCCAAAACAGCGGCCAAGGATCAGGCGCTGGTCAAGGCAGCGGCACAGGACAAGGATCAGGAAACGGTCAAAACGGCGGACAAGGATCAGGCGCTGGTCAAGGCAGCGGCATAGGACAAGGATCAGGAAACGGTCATGGTTGTGCAAAATTTAGAGAATATGGCCATTACCAAGGTTATGGACAAGGGTATAAAGTAGGATATGAACAAGGTTTCGAGCAGGGATATCAAACAGCCATCTACGAATTAGCTCAAAATTACCATTGCGATTATCATTACAATTCCCAACATAGTTACGCCTACTAGATTCTACCAAATTCACCGCTTGCAAGCTGCGAGCCAGTTATGTTGTAATAAAAAATTGTCATTGCTTTTTCTTTAAATTTGTTATCTTGAAATTTTAATAAATGATTTGTCATTATATGTTTGTTTCATTTTTCTTACATTTGTTTTCCTCAAAATCTCTTTTGAATATCTTTTACGGCTTCGTCACGTGATATTTAGGAAACTAGCCAACCTGTCGAACTTTTTTATTATTATTTTTTTTCTTGAATATAATAATTATATATGTATATCGAAATAAAATATAGGCTATGTATCAAACTGGACCAAACTGCACACAGTTTGCAAATTAGATTAAAATCGGTTAAGAAGTTTAGGAGTCCATCGCGGATAAACAACGTGACTAATTATTGAAGTGTATTCAGAACAAGCTTAAATACTGTGCCACCTTTGACAAATGACACAAGTCGAAAATCATCATTTTACAGGCGAGCCAAAAAAAGATTTCGAAAACTTCCAAGTTCACTAACTAAGCGGGCCACAGGTTCAACCAGAGTATCCTCATTTATAGAGTAAAAGATTATCTTTCAATACACATTTAAAAAGTTTTTGTAAATATGTAATTTTAACAGTACTTTACGAAAAACACTTTTGAGTTGTATATCTTTTCACAATTAATTCATCCTTAAATTAGAAGAACCTTAAAAGTAAGGTTCTTCTAATTTAAAGTTCTTCTAATTTAAGGTGCTAGTACCGCAAATTCCAGTGATTAATCTCTGGCAGCGGACTGCTACTTCGTACATTCAAGTCATTAGTATGGAAAACTCTTGGCTTGCTCCTAATTGAACTGGTAGTTCTAGGCATGGAGCGACTGAAGACACAGTTCCATAGAAAAATTATTTTCCATGGGATCAAGAAGGGTGGGGATAAGAATGAAAATGTGCAGAGGTTCATTACATTGTTATCCAACCAGATGAAGATATCTGCACACCGTATGGTAGAATATGTTTAGACTATAATAATGCTAATCTTGTACAACTTCAACACAACCTTCTTGCAAATAAACAATCATCATAATTATTATCTTATACTATTAAACGAGCAATTCTTGTTCGCTTGAGCATTTATTTGAGCAGTTTATATATATATATATATATATATAATAAAATTCTCGTTTCGCGGTGTTTGTAATTAAACTCCTCCGAAATGGCTTGACCGATTCTCATGAAATGTTGTGTGCACTGGGTAGGTCTAAGAATCGAACAACATCTATTCTTCATCCCCCTAAGTAATAGGGAGAGGGGGTTTAAGGGGGTTAATAACATATATTCCAAAACAACGTTTGCGGGGTCAGCTAGTATATATAGTATATATACATATAGAATCTGAATCTCGGAAACAGCCTACAATTTACATGAAATTTAGTATGCGGGGAATATCGGGGGAGATAAATAAATCTAGCTAGGATTCATTTTTAGAAAATATCGTTTTATCTCAGTTTTTGGACAGTGAAAAAATGGCTACAATATCGTTAGAATACGAAGGTAAATTTCACACTTGTCAAGAAAGTTGTACTAGCTCAGGTGGAAAATCGGCTGGTCGCGACCGACCGTAAAGACCACGGTTCAAATCCTCAAATTTTCAGATTGATTATTATCATTTTTTTTTTTCTAATTGCATTCGTTATTTTTTATTTAAATAGCCAGTTCTTATTTTTTATTATTATATTGGTAAAATCGAAAAATATTATTCATATTTTATCATTATTATTTTTTAATTATTTTTTATTTTCTTTATTTATTTATTGATTTATTTATGGACAGCCAGTAGCTAATACAGCAAATCTTATATCTAATACTAACACTAAATAACAAATAAGGTAGCTGTACTGCCTATGAAGGTGTCACAGCATGCTTAAATCTATGAAATTTTAACTATGCCTTAATCTATAAAATTAATTAAATAGGTATATTTTACTTACAATTTCTGTTTTAACGTCATTTTTATTAGACTCTCTTAAAAAGGTTAACACACTCTTTCTGAAGCTCTGGACACTATCATTATAAATATCGACACTGCCACATAACTGGTTATGTCCTAATTAGTCGGACGGTTAAAGTGTGCTTTTGATTTTTTATATTTGTTTATATTTTTTTATTATTGTCAGTTAGAAACAAATTTTATTCATATTTTATAAATGTGTAATTCGTATTTAAATATGATTTCCAAAAAACATGATTTACTAAAAATACCGAGCTAAACTCGGTCACCCGGGTACTTATCATTATATGTAAGAACAGAACACCTGGTTCTTAGTAGTTGAGCTTTTCTAGTTAGTTGAGTATGAAAAGAGAAGCAGCTCGCCCTATACTTGTTAGCTTTTCCGATTCGCAACTTCGTTCTAAAGCATGGAAAGAGAAAACTAGCTTGATGGGGGCTAAGATCACAATAACAGAACGGCGCCACGGTTCGCTTAAACCGAATATAAAAATCATCGTATCAAAAATTTCGATCTAGCGGGTACATCGTTCCATAGCTTAATTGGCTAGAGCGCTGATACGGTCAGTCGGAGACGCGGGTTCGAACCCCGCTGGAGCGGACAGTTTTTGATATGATATTCAACAATGTTAAGAATTCCTAATGTGTGGGTAACACAAAAATAAAATCGCACATAATAACAGTTTTTCACGAAACCCCGTCAAGAGATCTTTGTGACGGCTCGCATTCATTTCGATATGAAGAAACCCTGGACAGCTGAAGGTGTTTTTGTAATTTTGCTACCAGATAAGTTCCGGAAGAAAGTTACCACTTTATCAGAGTTGAAACAAATCATGTCGCAACATCCAAACAGTGAGCAGTCTTGCGATAATAATAAATGATTACCTTGTATATGCATAGTTCATGCAGTCGTCTTATATATCGATATTAAGGGATAATCGATCACTTGGTAAATGTAAGTATAAGGTAATCGTAATATTTTAGTTCCTTTTTTATCTTATTGGTTACCTTGCCACATTTTAATTTACGGTGAATATCGTACGAAATTGTATATAACAAAACATGAAAATTGTAAACTTTCATCTGTCAGTTGTCAAAATAGTTGAGGTAGCGTCATGCAAATTGCGTTTCGTTTCACTGTAAATTTTATGTCGCTTGAAATGTAGTAGTTACTATATCGTATATACTCTATACATAAAACCCTACGACTCTTATATAAACTGTAATAATTATCAATTAAAGCAGTAATAAATCATCTTTGTAAAGAGTAACTTGCTTTATTCATAACCACCTCCCTTCGAAACCTAACCCCGTAACGAATTCCATAACTACTACACTTCAGCCCATAGTAACCACGCTGGGCAGGCGGGTTGGTGACAGCAGGGCTGGCTTTGTCACACCGAAGACGCTGCTACCCGTCTTGAGCCTGTATATTTCAAAGCCAGCAGTTGGATGGATATCCCGCCATCGGTCGGCTTTTTAAGTTCTAAGGTGGTAGTGGAACTGTGTTCTTCTACCTCTTACGACAGCCTATGGAAGAGAGGGGGTAGCTATATTCTTTACTGTCGTAACCACACAGCAGAGAGAATGTTTCTAATGTGATGTTGTAATTAAACACATTTTTTGCGCATATATTAAATTTATTTTATTTTGTATTTAGTATCAGCATTGCACCCGTATTCTTTTTTTTTAAATTATTAGTTAAGAAACGACTAGTATGACATGACAGTTTTTGAAACCTTTTTCTACTCTCCTGATCTTTGGCCGCCATTTTGACCATTTCATGATCCTTGTTCTTGGCCGCTGCCCTGACCAGCTTCTAATCCTTGGCCACCGCTTTGACCGTTTCCTGATCCTTGTCTTTGTCCATCACTCTTATCTCCATCGCTTTCATTGGATTCATTCCTCTCGTCTGAGTCGTTGTCTCCTTGATCATCATCAGGCTTGTCAGCATCCTGGTCTTTCACTGGACTATAGCTAAGACTTATGGTGTTCTTGACGTAGCCTTTCATGTCGATGACTCCTTAAAATTCGTGAATCGTTTAAAGGAGATGGATACGATTCCATACATTCTTGGGCCAAAATGTAATGAAATGAAAATGGTATCAATTAATGCATTTAGGCTTATTGATCCCTCGCTGGAAATTATCTATATTTTGGCTATCTGAGAGTGGAGTTATTAGACTTTTTGTAAAAGTGAGGTTATGTTACAATGTCTATAAAAACCCCGATCGCTAAGTTCTTGTAGCATTAATGTTTGTAATATTTAGTAAAGACTATTTGAAAACTCATTACAAATATTGATATACACTTGAAACCATAAATAAATATCAAGAATGGACTCAGAATGCAACGGGAAACAGTAAACACGAAACGAGTGACGGACAGTCGGACACAGTATTACTTACCAGTATATAAGTGTATAATCTATGGTATTACTGTTAGTAAGCTGTCAAAGCTGTCATTAAAAATATGATTTATTTTAAATCGATACGAAATCGATAATCATTTTGGTTTATAAAATATTATATGATATTTTCGATATTAATGTAACTTTATTTAAATGCACATAATTGTTTACAGCTTTAATTATGCATCTAAATATCTTGAGTTAATTAACTAGTGCAAACATTTTCTTTTTGAATTCTGTAATCGATTATAGTGGAATCGATACCCAAATAATTTGATGAAAACTATCTTTCTCAATTTTCTCCGCTTCTAGATTCAGAATTGAGCTAATATTTTATATTTTAAAATAAAAAAATATGACCAATTTTTTAAACAATATCTCTTACTCATTACATTTTGGCCCAAAAGTCCCCATCTCCTTTATGAGCTTGTAAATTTATTTGTTACAAATGACTACTACTACTTTTAATTATGCTTAGGTACGAGTATTCGTTTGTATTATAGATATTTTCTAACCAATGAAACCGTACTTGATGAGGATTGGGTGGCAGGTCTTGAGGACATCGACTCCGATTTCATCGCAGACTGAAAAAAATAACTTAAGCTAAGTAATAAAAATATAGTTAGTCTCCTTCTAAGTAAAGGCATATGGGGGGTCTTCTACTAATCACGTGATATTTTCAGCAATTTTTAACCCCCAACCCCACCGTCAGTGATGTGTGGTGAATTTTTAGGCTACCAAAAAAATTCGTGTATATTTGAGAAAGGTATTGAAATTTCTAGACTATAATCTTTAAATACAGATATAATATGATTAAATTTTGGTAAATAAAGTATTGTGAAATTAGGGTTGCGTTTAAGCAAAAACAAAACACGTGGTATAAGCATTACAGCCCTCCTTTGATATATTTCGGAGACATGCACAAAGAGAGAATGATTTGACTTATCCTTCAATTTCATGCCTCCGACTGCATATTATCTACGACGTTGCATAAAGTTTCGAAGGACTACCGTATTATTATATTTTAAATGTACAGCACAAAATGTTTAATATTGTTTCTATTTATTTTGCTGACTTTGTGTGCATATTGAATTTTTATCTTGTTCCAGCTTTTTCAGTTGATTTTCTATTAGTTGTTCTTCACGCAGGTGGGTTTTTTGTTTTTTTTTTAATTATTATTTTATTTATGTCTTTTTAGTCAGACAAATTACGTAATCGGTTCAATTCATTAAAACAGTTTACATCATGTGGTTGATTAAGTAATTTTTTAGGGTCAAGAGAACTGATAGCAAGCCCGGAGAAAGATCTCACTCTGCTCAAAGCAACGTAAGCCTGACCTTTAGCAAATAGGTGACTGCTTAAGTCAACAACTATAAGTTTTAATATAATGAAATTATTATAAAAATTATTTGTTTGTATTTGGTATTATGTATTTGTTATTGATTTTATTAATGAAATTGTAAATTGGTGTGACATTTATTAATTTTTATTTGTAATTTTAATTGTATGTTTTTTTTAACCATTGTATTTTATTAGAAAGGCTACACCCCGAAGTTGATCTTCGCCTAGGAGGCGCGTTTGGCATGGCATAGGCGTGGGAAAGAGCAAAGTCCACATTTTTTAAACTTTAATATTGTATTTCTTTGTTAGTATTACGGTAATAATAATCATGATATACCTTTTTAAATCCTTGTATTGTGCCCTTCAATTTGATACCCATATTGTAGTATTCGAGAAAAAAATTTTTTTTTCATTAACTACAATGGCTTCGCGCAGCCGCCATGTTTGAGTTTTTTTAATGTCACCTATCTAAGAACACTTGGGCAGCTAAGACGAACTTAACGATACCTCAATTATGTAAATCTGTTCAGTGTTTCTGGAAATATGAGGTAGTAAAGAATATTACATACAAACATACATACAAGATACGCGCGAAAAACATAACCCTTCCTTGGCAGTCGGGTAATAAAGAAATTGACTAATTGTTTGATTGATTTATTTAGTGGCTGTGCGGTTGAATCATTGTTGGTTGATCGGTCGGTCAGTTGATAAGTTTGTTGGTTGATAGGATGATTGGTTAACTAAATTGTATTAATTAGTTGATTTAGGTTCATTTCACAAAAGAATACATCAATTACTCACGAGAATATTCTAATGCCTTTCCAATAACTCCGATGGCGATTGATACTGAAAGCAAATAGATTCGTTTAACTGTAAAGGCTTGTAAATATTCTGCTTTCTTGTTACAACTAGGATGGCAAACAAGGTTCTGGTCTGCCTGATGCTAAGCGGTTACCGTATACTATGGATGCCTGTAACAAGAAGGATCACAAACGCGCTGCCGACTGTATCCAGACCCTCCCCAGGAGCTCTCTACCTTACTCAGAGGAACACAACACGACTCAAGAACTGGATTACTTAGCTGTGATCTTCTGTCATCATTCCAGCCTATCACAGTCCACTGCTGGACATAGGCGTCAACAACTTCACGCCAAAAATGGCGTGAACTCATGTGTTTTGCCCTTAGTCACCACGCTGAGCAGGCGGATTGGCGACCGCAGGGCTGGCTTTTTCGCACCGAAGACGCTGCTGCCCGTCTTCGGCCTGTGTGTTTCAAAGCCAGCAGTTGGATGGCTATCCCGCCATCGGTCGGCTTTTTAAGTTCCAAAGTGGTAGTGGATCTCCTAGTCGCCTCCTACGACACCCACGGGAAATGAGGGGGTGGATATATTCTTTACTGCCGTAACCACACAGCAAATCTTCTGTAAGGTCTAGGATATTCTGCTATGCCAAACTTAATTGGCTTTCTTTGTATCCGTTACCATTATATATTTTTCATATTTTATTTAACAATTCTTTCGGGAAATGTTCATTACATTTTAGTTATTCATCAAAGATGCTTATCCTACTACATTAAGCTGTATGTTATTATAACAATATGCAGCAAGTTATACAATAAAAATAACTTCCTCCTACCTTGTATCACCAATTTGCTGAAGGTGTTGGCGTTTAAGCTTACACGATCTGAAAAACAATAGAAATGGTTTTAATATTACATAAGCGGTATATGGGTTACAAGATTCCCACTCTTTAAGAGGGTAGTATAAAACGCCAAACACGTAAAGGCACCCAGTAGTAACGGCCTACACTTTTAAATGAGGTAGGGCACAGCAGGAATTTTTATGCAAGCCCTTGTGGAAAAATTTATCTCAAATTTAAACTTTATATATGAAAACTAGCTGACCGCGCAAAAGTTGTTTTGCCATATATGTTATTAACACCCCTGTGAAAAATAAATATTGACCGATTCTCAGACCTACCCGATATGCACACAAAATTTCATAAAAATCGGTCCAGCCGTTTCGGAGGAGTATTGTAACTAACATTGTGACAAGACAAATTACTTAGTATAAATAATAATTTTAAATTTTTTATTTTCTCTTCAAAACTGAAAAAAGTATTAACAAGTCAAAGAAATGTTTAATATGATTTGATAAGTCAGAGTTATTGGAATATTTGGGACTCTGTAAGGAGAGTTATTAAGAAGAACTGTTATTGGTATCGTTGCTCGGCTACGAAGAGAGCTATTAAGAGTTTTTCTGAGTTATCAAAACTTTGATTTAATTTGACAGTAGTGTCGGAGACTAGCCCGATCAAATACACGAGATTTATATAATTATGTACATAGATCTATAAAAATAAATAAAATTGGAGTGTCTGTTTGTTATATTAAAATAATCTCTTTTAAACTAAATGAATATGGATGTATAAACGGTACGTATACCAAAATAACATTTTTTACAATTTTTGTCTGTCTGTCTGTTTGTTCCGGATAATCTCTGAAACGGCTGGACCGATTTTGACGGTAGTTTCACTGGCAGATAGCTGATGTCATAAGGAGTAACTTAGGCTACTTATATTTTAGAAATTTATTTATTTTATAATTCTGCGAACTGAATAATATTTTTTTTTTTAAGTTTCACGGTCACGACTCGCGGGCACAGCTAGTATATACGTAGCTATATAAATATATATGTACTTACCATCAATAAGGAATGCAAGATTCCAGCTGATTTGGAATATTACCCTTTCCCTTTCGTAAAGCGGTGCACCTGAAAATGAAACAAATTTTTTACTTTATAATAAGTGAAATAGACAAAATCCCCTTAATGTTGTTTAAAGTTATATCAATAAACTATTTTGTATTGAATATTATTTATTTAGGCTAGACTTTAGATTAAGTGCCGCCATTTTGAAGTTAGTTAGGTTAGGTTAGAGTTTTTTTTTTTTTGTAAAGAAATTATGGCGATAAAAGATCAATTTTGAGCTTATATAATTCGACGGCTCTTAATCTAAACTTAACTTTATTTATATAATAAGAAGCATCAACAGAATTACATTAAAAAACTTACATGCAGTCGCATAAGCAAGTGGTCTTTTTTTTTTTAAATATATAGACTAGCGCTTGACTGCGATCGCACCTGGAGTCAAGTGAAGATGCAGCCTAAGGTGGTGCGCGCTTGCCTAGAAGATGCCTATTCACTCTTGATTTAAAGATACCCAAATTATAGTTCGTTGGAAAAACGGAAGCCGGAAGGGCATTCCAAATTTTCGCGGTGCGTATTAGGAACGAGGTCTGACTATTCTAAAAGTTTCAAGGGGTTTGAGAAAAAAAAACAAAATAAATAGCGTAAAATTTTGACTAGCCCGTTGGCGCAGTTTGTAGTGACCCTGCTTTCTGCTCCGGAGGCTGTAGGTTCGATTCCCAGCTCGAGTCTGAGTGTAGTATTTATACATGTATTTTTATAAGTAAGTTTATCGAAAAAAAATGTACCTATACCAGTCGGCTGCTACCTATAACACAAGCATTAAGTTGCTCACTTTAGGAACAGACGACTGTGCGTGGGTGTCGTAGATATTTATTTATTATTTATAGAATGAATGGAAATTCATACTAGAAATGATAGCTTTAATTTGGAAATCAAGCGATTTTAACAGTTTTTTTTTCTTCCAATAACATTTAATTGTTTAATATTCATAATTTCTTTAAAAAAATATATGTATATAGTATCGAAGAAAACTTTGACGTAACAAAATCTAATAAATCAATGAACGCCGGCTGCATGCACGAAAATCAAAAAGCAACACGGAGGAGAGTAGCCATGTACAGGCGTTCCCCTCTGTCAAGGTATAAGGCCAAATGGCCATATGCATACAATAAAACTAGTTGCAGCCGCACTGATCACTAGACTAAATCTAGTTGCGCGATTGAAACAACGTCTTTCAAAAAATGCGAAATTGTTCTGTTTTTTGCTACAAAAAAAGATCTGCCACGTCAAATTTACTAAAACATGACGTTACCTTTCATACGTAAGTATTTTTTAATCACATTATTACTTGTATACTTCTTTTAAACCTTTTTTAAACTTAAAAATTACAAATATTATCGGTCGTGTTGACTCGATTTGTTTGCCAACACCGGCCGCTCGCCCTCATACAATATGCGGATCGGTCGAGCGACTGATCGGAGTCTATTTCCGAGAAGTCACTGTCGCCGAGCGATAGTGTTGTTACCGGTTTGTTTGTAGATGGTTATCTATAAAAACGGCAAAGGCAAAAGAGGATACAGACATTTTTTAGATTTTGATTTATTTAAAATATTATATTGCTAGCTTTTTTTAATAAACATAATTATATAATAAAATTGCATTAAATTAAATATAATACACGTATTATGAGTATTAATACATTTTACTAGAATAACTTAATGTGAACTTCGACCATAATGTTCTACATAAAAATTTAGCAGGTTTTCTAAAAATCCAAATTTAAGGGATACATGGAAAAAAATGTAATAACAGATTAACCTGGACGCCCACAAAAAATAGTGTAATTTGTTCTGATCATATCATATCAATACCACTTCAATAACTTTCAAGTGTTGGCGAACAATAGAAGGATTAGTCGAGTGCACCAAAGCAACACTAACGCCACACTGTTTTTGTCCCGTAAGTTTTTTTTTTGTTATATGTAGAAGGTGATCAAGACATAGTTCACCTTAGTCATAGTAGTGAAATGAAGCTTAGATTTATCAACTTTGAAAATTAACAATGTCCATCCTTTCAGAGTCATCAACAAATCATTCAATCTAGCAGATGACAAGCTATCATCTTATGATACCATTAGTGCTACGCTCCCTATTCCTGATTCGTTGACATCACCGTGTACATCATCAACTCCTCAAAATGTATGTTAACTATAAATCGTTTATTGTAGACTGGCATTGTTTGGCACAACAACGTTGCACCAAACGTATTGTGACATAATTATAATAGTTAGACATATGCTGTCGCGACACTTTTTAACCGACTTCCAAAAAGGGAGGAGGTTCTCAATTCTACTGTATTTTTATGTATGTTACTTTAGAACTTTTGACTGGGTGGACCAATTTTGATGATTTTTAATTTAATAGAAAGCTAATGTTTTTTATGTGGTCGCGTTCAAATTTCATCGAGATCTGATAACAACTTTTTGAGTAACCTTTGACAAGGCGTATATATTACGTATATTGTATTACTTGTCGATGTAATTGAAGTCAGTTTTTTTTTTTTTTGTTTGCGAGCAAATACAATTATTGTAGATAATGATGTGTTCTACAAAGTCTTACTACATTATATATTTCTATTATCAGTAATTTTTGCAGCGTACACAATGTAAGGAATTTTTAGGTTATTTTTTTATCCCTTGGGTTACATTATTGGAGTTTTAGTAAGGATCCCTAATATTTTTGAAAATATAGTATAACCTATATCGCTCAAGGATAGTGTAGCTTCTCAACGGTGAAATAATTTTCTGAATCGGTCCAGTAGTTTCGGAGCCTATACAATGCTAACAAACAAACAATCAAATCTTTACTCTTTATAATCGTTTATTTTACATGAAGATGTTTGATTTGTAGTATATAATAAATTAAGTCTATTTTTATAATAACATCTTACCTTTGTATCACTTTAAAAACCTTATTTTCCTAACCGAGTACTTGAATTTATCGATAATGGATATCGACAGTTGTTACAACCACGGCTGTAAGCAACTTGTCAGTGTAGTTGCGGCGGGTACTGTAATGACACAGAATGTATCTATGTGTGTGTGAAAAATGTAAGTGTTATTTTAATTTAGTATGTGTGAGTTTCGTAGTGACAGACGATTATTTTTGTGTGGGAATTAGAAAAAGTGTGCATGTGTGTAATTTCCCCCCGCAAAAAATGACAGACAGTTTTGTATCGGTAACAAACGCAATGGCTACTCCCCTCCGTGTTGCTCTATGACGAAAATAGATGACTCGTTGTAGCGTTTAGCTCATTGTCTCGTTACGCTCATTATACGATTGCACTGCATCTATCTCTCTTCCACTCCATTGGCGTACGCGTCCGAGAAGATGTTTTGTTATGACACTGTCACGTTAAACTATCGTCCGTCAACCAACTTTACAGACAACCAATTTTTTTTAGAAAAAAATGTAATTGAACTACCCACCTTTTTGTTTAGTGAAATTACCAATGTAAGTGTTTACTTGTTCAACTGCCTTGTTCACTTTTAATTCGTTACATATGTCGTCCACATCGTGACCGATACCTTTGACTCCGAACTGATCGAAGTTTCGGTAACAAAGGTACGGTTGCTTATGGAACTCTGGAAAAGAAAAAGAAAAATAAAAGTGTGTGCGTGCAATGCATACACGACAGAAGTGTAACTTCTGAAACGTCGCAGGAAGGTGGGCCGTTAAGAATTGTTCTTTCGATGATTTTCACGGTCTCGTGTCGTAAGCGCCTGAAAAACGCGTCGCGTACGCGTTTTGAGCAGTAATGTATTCTATCACATTATCACCCCACATTTGAGTTTGTTTCTTTATTGTAACGTATTTTTGTTTTATCGCGTTTCAGATCAGGACTCCAAAGAAGTTTCACTTCAAAAATTATTTACTCAGAAAATGTTTACATGTAATGAAACGCTTGTTCGAACATTCTTTTAAGTAAATGATACATCTGTGTCAGGATGTCCTGCTCTTCCGTAGACAAACACAAAGAATTTAAATTCAACATTATAACGATATATTTTAGAAAAGAGTTCTAGACAATTGGAGAAGAAATTTGATTATATATTTGCACTATTGTAAAGAAAAGGAAAATTAAAGAGAAAAAAGTATACAGTAATATGATCCTATTTGTTACAAGCACACCTATGTCCGTCTGTATTCACGGGTCATAATATCCTCCCCAACACCGTTGCCTAGTAGAGACCGCTTGTTAGCGATAAGACCGCCAATTGTACAGAGCTAAGACTATATTTGAGATTGCTGTACAATAAGGAATACTTATAGATATTTTCATTAAATATTAAAATCCTTTCAACGGAACTTTACATTGACAATAATAAAGAGACTTACTGTTGGAACCATATTTGCAGACACTTATTCTGGCGAGAGCGATACCAACTGTAAACAAGAAGTTGGTTAGTTAAAAAGAAGAATGTGTTACTATTTCATAAGTAGTGCACTATTATTTGTCTGTGGTCTTCTGTCAGGTGCCACAGTGACCCAAAAACACTTAGAGCAGTGTTATTTAACTGTGGTCTGTCGTAAGACTGAGGTACTTCCCCAGTCGAGGTGCTCCATACTTTCAGCAAGATATTATCAATAAAGATTAGTTACTTATTACGAAAGTGATTACTTACTTCTGGCTACGAGTGATCCCACTGAAATAGAAAAATATATTTTTAATGATCAATATGTTTAATTTGGCTGACGACGCGTTGACGTAACGGTCACAGCACTGGTTTGTGGTTGTTGCGCTGGCGGTTGGGGTTCGATCCCCGCACATGACAAACATTTGTATTTGCCATACAAATATTTGCTGTGGTCTAGGTGTTGGTGCAGTCCTTGTGGGTCTCCCCATCGTGCCTTGGAGAACACGTTTAACTGTCGGTCCCTGTTGTTATCATGTACACCTGATAGCGATCGTTACTCATAGTAGGGAATTTATCCTCCAACCCGCATTGGAGCAGCATGGTGGATTAAGCACTGATCCTTCTCCTGCGTGGAGAAAGATGCCTTTGCCCAGCAGTGGGATATTAGAGGCTGAAGCATATATTTATTGTGTATTGGACATATATATTTGTGTATGATAACATTGGCTATTGTTTTACTCTACGTCAAATCATGATATTTTTAACCGACTTTAAAAACGAAGGTGGTTCTCAACAACAACAACACTCAATTAGACCGTATATATATTTAATGTATGTTTATTTATTTATTTATTTATTTATTTATTTAATTTTGAGGAGGAACAACAGCTAAAATACTTTCACAAATACAAAATTTACATAGAGACATAAAGCCAATAATAGTTCCCCACATATAGAAACAGAAATTACCACAGAAATACATCACTAACCACATATCACATTTTATCTCTAAGACATATCAATGTGTCTTTAATAGTGTTGTTATCACAATACCAACAAAATTAAAGAGAGTCAAAGAATGAGTCGCTAATCAACTTTCTAACAGACGCACAGCTAGTGTCAAAGAGGTCTATATCAAATTTATTCGCAAACATATTGAATTTATTACCTGCTCGCCAGAGAAAAGTATTTTGTTTATAGTTTGAGGAGACGGAGGGTAGGTAAATTAAAGGATTTTTTCGCAATGTTTTTGATGTAATATTAAATGTAATTTGTGACAAAAGTTCAGGACAGTCTATTCGATTTGAAGTAATATGAAACAGATAAGTCAGCGATTTCTCTTCTTAGTTCAAGAGGAAGAATATGGTATTTTTTACATAGGTTTACATAGTTACGAGAATCATACGGTTGATTTGATTTAAAACAAATGTACTTTAGGAATTTCTTTTGAATATTTTCGAGGCGTGCAATATAAGTCCCATACCTAGGATTCCAAATTTGCGAGGCGTACTCCAAGTGACTACGTACAAGTGAACAATATAATATTTTTAATGTTTTGATTCTAATAAAGTCCACCGAAGTACGCATCACAAAGCCCAAAGCTTTAGTGGCTTTACTAACTACACTATCAATGTGGGCATTGAAGAGGAGTTTGGTGTCATGTACCCAGGTCTCTAATTGTAGAACTCCTAGGGAGCTCTTCACCTTTTAAAATGTAATTGTGTGATATAATGTTACGCTTTCTTGTAAACGTGACGACGCTACACTTAGCTGCGTTAAGGTCCAAAAAATTAGTATTACAATAGTGTTCTAACCTATATAGGTCAGCTTGAAGCTTTTCAGCATCCGCACTATTTCCTATTTTCGCAAAAATCTTCATGTCATCAGCAAAACAAAGTATATGGGACGAATAAAGACATGAACTAACGTCGTTTACACTGATCACAAACAGAAGCGGACCTAACAACGATCCCTGAGGGACTCCACTAGGAATGGTTACCCAACTAGATATGTAATTGTTAATGACTACTGCCTGAGAACGGTTATCAATATAGGAAGAGAACCACCTTAATAGATCATCCCTAATGCCTACTTGACTTAACTTTTTTAATAGGGTTCCGTACTGGATACGATCAAACGCTTTGCTGTAGTCAGTGTAAACTACGTCAACCTGGACACCATCCTCCATAGCATCGGTTATAAAGGAGTTAAGCAGTATCAGGTTCGTTACAGTAGAGCGGCCCTGTAGAAAGCCATGTTGGTAAGGGCTGAAAATAGATCGCAGAGCCTCCGATAATTGACTGTGAACTATTTTTTCAAGCATTTTAGCTAGTATACACAACTTGGAGATCGGCCTATAATTAGTTATTTTCTGCTTATCACCCTTTTTATGAATAGGGGATATATAAGCACTTTTCCAAATAGCTGGAACTACACATTCATCAAGGGATCGCTTAAACAACAGAAAAATTGGTAGTGTCAGGGACTTGGAGCAGTTCTTTAAGAAATGAGCAGGTAATTTGTCCGGGCCTGCCGATTTAGAAGTATCTAAGCCTAGCAGTAATTTTTCAACCATATCGGATGTTACACATATTCCAGATATATCCGATACGCTTGTGCTTGAAGTGACGGGGGAATGATAATCACAAGAAGTACCTGGTGTTAAAAAATTTGAATAGAAATAAGAAGAAAAGGCGTTGCATATAGACTCGCCAGTGTGATAAATATTATTATTATATTCTAGCATATTAGGAATGCCGGATGATTTTGATTTAGATTTATAATAAGACCAAAAATATTTTGGGTTTTCCATTATTGAATCTTCAATAGATCGAATGTAACGATCAAAGCAATCTTTTTCCATATGTTTAGCAGTAACTCGTAATAATTTAAAGGATTCCTCGTCATACCTGTTTCCGTACGCTTTAAACTTCCGATGGTATTTGGCTTTTTCTTTAAAAACTTTAACTAGTGACCGCGAATACCATTTGGGGTATTTTTTGTTACCAGACCATTTTGTAGGTATGTATTTTTCGCGTACTGAGTCAATTACAGTATAAAAATACGCAATGGATTCATTAAACGTCATTGATGAGAAAGTTTGGTGCCAATTGACACTAGATAATTCCGAGTTAATTTCGTCATAATTAGCACGAAAATATAAATACTTTTTATAACTACCATGTCCCAGTACAGACTCACAGACAGACGCCAAATCGATTGTCAATGCACCGTGGTGATGATCGATAGGTACAAGGGCCTCACTAGAAGCATCTAGTACTGTGACAGAGATACTACATAAATGTTCGGGGATAACTTCGTTGTTTAAGTACCGATTTGGATAATTCTTTTTTTTTTGTTGGAAAGGATGAAGATATCCCAAGTGTGGTACCATGATAAGGAAACCAGGATCTGATGATGGGATCCCAGAGAAATTGAGAAAAACCCTCTAAAATCCGCATTACTTGTTACTCAGTGAACCAATTTTGATGATTTTTAATTGAATCGAAAGCCGGTGTTTATCATGGGGTCACATTTAAATTTCATCGAGATCTGATTACAATTTTTGGAGTAATCTTTCATAATGCGTATTTATTTGCCGCCTTGTCTTACTTTTCGATGTAATTCAAGTCTGTTTTTTTTTTCGTTTGCCAGCAAACAATTATTAAGAATTAATATGTATATTAATAAATATTATTAATATTATATTACTATTATTGTTGTGTGTGCGTGTGTTCTGTGTGGTATATTGGAAATTTTATTATTTTTTAGGTATTATAGACTTACATCCATCGACATGGTTGTCCATATAACCGCCAAGTCCTTGAATTACTGTAATTAAATAAAAACTCTTTCTACACTTCTAATAACTAATTTAAAAAATCAATGAAAATAAAAAAAAATACTCTGTTTTAATTTTTGTCAATACTATTAATATGCCTTTAGTTGAATGAGTACTCAAATGAGTGTGCTTTAGACCACACGACTGAAGTAATACTTCTTTAGCTCCATCTAACTGATATCTCTCTCTCAACTTCCGTTCGCCTCACCTGATCACACTTTTCGTAACGCTCTCGTCATATATTCACCAGCTCACTCCCCAAGTCAAGTGTGCGGAAAAGAGTTTTACTTCAAAAAATTAATACCCATTTTTATTATTTAAGTACTTCATAATAATCTTTTTTTTTTATTAGTTTAATAGTCTAGTTATATGTACTAAATAGTCGTAAATAATTACTCACAGTGTGTCAAGAATTCGATGATACCATAAAGGTCTTTCGGTTTTCCTGAAAACAAATATTAATAGTTTAGTTAAATCGTGTTTCACCAATCCTGTCTACACTGCACTGGTAGAATTAATTCATGCTTGTATTTGCGATTCAACACGGAAGTGATGCAAGGGTTCTTCTCCATATGGATACGATTCATTAAATAATTGTATTCATATAATAAATTATTTATTTAAGAATCGTATTGTCATAAGTATTGATTATAATTAATTATAATTTGAAATGCATTTATTTTATTTTCCATACACATATGTTCCGTTGAATCAATCCATTCGATGGCATTATTAAAGTTGCTGATACAAATTGTTACACGGACAATTGAAAGCGATATTTTATAATTTTGTTTACAGGCAAACGAAGAAAAACCGACTTCAATTATATCGACAAGTAATGTGATAAACATCGGCTTTCGATTAAATTAAAAATCATTAAAATCGGTACACCCAGTAAAATTTTATGCGGATTTTCGAGAGTTTCCCTCGATTTCTCTGGGATCCCATCATCAGATCCTAGTTTCCTTATTATGGTACTAAACTATGGATATCTGCTTTCCAACGAAAAAAGAATTATCGAAATCGGTTCATAAACGACGGAGTTATCCCCGAACATACATAAATATATATATATATATATATACGGTCGAATTGAGTAACCTCCTCCATTTTTGAAGTTGTTAAAAAACAAAGTGCGTTTAACGTAGTAATTTAAGAAAATTACTAAATTTTTAAATTATACTTCTATATATATAATATAATAATGAATATATTTGTCAAAAGAGTAACTGCGGAGTTTCTTGCCGATTCTTCTCTGCGGAATCTAGATTCCGAATCGGTGGTAGCTTTACTTCTACAAATATAATAATTTATTTTAAAGTTTTTATTTGTACGATGTACTTGACGATTCAAAAGTGCTTAGGGGTGTGAAAATTAGATGTTTGCCAATTCTTAGACCTACCCGATATGCACACAAAATTTCATGAAAATCGGTCGATCCGTTTCGGAGGAGTATTGTTACTAACATTGCGACGCGAGAATTTTATATTTCAGTAATAACTCTAACACACGAGTATATTTGTTCACTTACCTGGCTTTAGAAGTTCCTTTTGGGCGTCGGAGTCACATATTCGTGGTGATGCTGTAAAAATAATTATTTAAATTGATTTATCAAGACATTGTTTACTTTACTTTTTTTATGTCACCTGGTCGGCAAATAAGCGTAAGGCTCACCTGATGGTAAGCGATTACCGTAGCTTATACACACCTGCAACACAAGAAGCATCGCAAGCGAGTTGTCGACCCAATCCCCAATCCCCCCAGGAGCTCTGGTCACCTTACTCACCAACAGGAACACAATACTGCTTGAAAGCAGTATTATTTAGCTGTGATCTTCTGTAAGGTCGAGGTACTACCCCAGTCGGGCTGCTCCATATTTTGAGCAGGAAATTCCTGCTGTGCCCTACCTCAGTAAGTATTTACACTATAATGATTTATTAATATTTGCTGCAGATCGAATTGAGGTAAAACTAATAAATAATAATAATAATATTTATTATATACTAGCTGCCCGGACAGACTTCGTTCTGTCAAAAGTTAATAGTATTTTTTTTTTTTTTTTTGTATTAAAACCTTCCGTGGGCCTTAAGGAACATACAAAAAATAAATTAGCCGAATTGGTCGAGCCATTCTCGAGTTATGCGCTTAGCAACATTTACTTTTATTTATATAGATAGATTAAGCAGGTGGAGTGACATTCAGTGAAATAACAATAATACACTTTAGTATACACCATTAAAATATTTAACAAAAATAATAACATAAAATGAAAGATGTACAAAGGCGGTCTTATCGATGAAAGAGCGATCTCTTAGATAGAAACTGAGGTAGGGCACAGCAGGAATTTCCTGCTCAAAATATGGAGCAGCCCGACTGGGGTAGTACCTCGACCTTACAGAAGATCACAGCTAAATAATACTGTTTTCAAGCAGTATTGTGTTCCTGTTGGTGAGTAAGGTGACGAGAGCTCCTGGGGGGGCCCCCGACCCAATCCCCAACCCCCCCGGGTTGGGGATTGGGTCGGCAACGCGCTTGAGATGCTTCTGGTGTTGCAGGTGTCTATAAGCTACGGTAATCGCTTTAAAAAACTTTGTTCAATTACTCAGCCCAATCTCTCTTCTCCTTCAAAAAATATCTTAAAGTACACTATTTGTCACTAAACACGTCATGATCGCCTTTATAGTATTTGTATGATATATTATATATTATGTAAGTATATCGTATGTTTATTATTATATTTATCTATATGTACTTCATTTAAATATTCTAATTCGCACACCAATTATTTGTTTACTTCCTAACTGTAGTATCTATTTTTTTTTATGTCACCTGGTCGGCAAACAAGCGTACGGCTCAGCTGATGGTAAGCGATTACCGTAGCTTATGACACCTGCAACACCAGAAGCATCGCAAACGCGTTGCCGACCCAATCCCCAATCCCCCCAGGAGCTCTGGTCACCTTACTCACCAACAGGAACACAACACTGCTTGAAAACAGTATTATTTAGCTGTGATCTTCTCTAAGGTCGAGGTACTACCCCAGTCGGGCGGCTCCATATTTTGAGCAGGAAATTCCTGCTGTGCCCTACCTCAGTTAAGTAAGTTGACGAAAATTTTCAGACACTTAATGAAACAATAAAATAAATTAAAATAAGATACTCACGTTTTATGTCTTCAAATGCTTTACTTATACAAGTTGAAATGGTGAATTTCTGTAAATAAAATATTTAAATTTTTTAATAGTTTAGTTAAAAGTGCGAACAATCTTCGTTGTTTGGTGGCGAAGGTGTACGTTTGTTAGCTGCACCAAAATGTAATCAATGTAAAATAAAAATATGAACCATACGAAAATTTGTACCAAAATGGCGACTTGTAATCTTTTTGACTGAACTTGCAAAAAAAAAATAACAAACGCGTGTTGTTCATTATTCCAAGCTTTGTAAATAAACTTTAAATTAATTTATTGATAACAGTAAAATAGTGGAATTTAATTACACACGCCAATTCCGTAGCTAAGAAATGAAACGGAAGATGGATAGGAGTTGATGGTCCGGGAGCCAGATAATATTTAAAAATTAAAATTTAAAATTAATGTCAGCTGGCTGTATCTCGGTGGAAAGTTCGTCAGCTGGTACCTTGAAAGATATAACAATAAAAGTGTATGTGTCAGCTCCGAGACACGACTGATATTTACTCCTTCAAATCGACTGTCTAAATAGGCACAAAAAGGTTTACTAGTCTAAGGAAAAGATTAATACCATATCAAATGGTAAGTAAACGAATCAAATAACGCCATCTATGGGATGACGATGGCTAGATGGCGCTATTAAAAAAAGATGTAACAAAAAGGTTTTTATTACTAATTTCCTCCCACTATTACACATTAATTTTCATTCATAGTAACATATAAGCTTATCATCAGGTAAATTTTTAGTTGATAGGAATTCATTGAAAATATAAATTTTTTTTCGTGTTCAATCAGCCAGCTGATGTATAATCCACCATATTATGGTCAGCTGACTTTATTTTTCCTTCAAGATAGGAGGTAAAGTATCTATACATATAATAAAATGGTAGGAAAGTCAAAACTGTGCATTTTTTTAAAAGAATACTTGGGGTGTGATCTACAATCGATACCGAAGACAAAAATATAGTTTTTAGAATTTTTGTCTGTTTGTCTGTATGTATGTCCGGGATAAACTCAAAAAGTACTGCATGGATTTGCTTCAAATTTGGCACCAATATTATTAAGGAGTCGGGTCAACATATAGGCTACATATTATCACGTTATCACCTACGGGGAACGAGCAGTGAGCCTTTATTTCTTCAACGCATTCTGTAACAACGTGTAATCTAAGGACGCATATTTGAATTTTGTTGTTATTATGTTAATAAGCATGCTATATAAGCTAAGTAACTTAGGCCGATAAACATAATTAAATGAATATAAGGAGAAAAGACAATTTTAAAGCAGCGCCAGCTATGAGATTTTTCTGTAGATATGAAATGTAAAGAAGAAACGGGTAAATGGATGTTATTTTAAAAGGTATAATCGTAGGTATTTTTGGTGCTGTATAGCGTTCACGCAGACGACGTCGCGGGCAGCAGCTAGTTCATAATATTAATAATATAATTCTAATGCATTTTACGAAGTTACGATTGGGAGGAAATTGGTCATGAAAATCTGTCACTGGCTCCCGGACCATAACGATTTTGTCTGCTCATTGTATTACCGCGTTTAAACGTATGAGGGTAATAATGATGGAAACTTTTTAGAAATTTTGAATTAATATAATTGTGTTTACACGCAAAACGTCGGCTTCAATTAAATCGACAAATAAGACGAAAATCTAGTCAAGTAAAAAGGCGTTATCAAACATTCATCATAAAGTAGTTATCAGATCTTAATCAAATTTAAATGGGACCGCAAAACAAGCATCGGCTTTTGATCAAAATCGGTTCACCCAGTCAAACGTACTGAGGTAACATACATAAAAAAATGCACACGAATTGAGAACCTCCTCCTTCTTTGGAAGTCGGTTAAAAAAAACCTTTTTCTCTTACCACTTTCTCGATTTCGCCACGATCGTGCCGGTAGTGGGAAATGCAAGATACCGTAGCAAACTGAAAAAAAAATGAAAAAATACTTGAAACATAAAACACGAAATTCTGGAGAACATCTTCATCACCTTTTTTTATGTCACTAGGTCGGCAAACAAGCGTACGGCTCACCTGATGGTAAGCGATTACCGTAGCTTATAGACACCTGCAACACCAGAAGTATCGCAAGCGCGTTTCCGACCCAATCCCCCCCCCCCCCCAGGAGCTCTGGTCACCTTACTCATCAACAAGAACACAACTTCTGTAAGGTCGAGGTACTACCTCAGTTTACCTAGAGGCATAAAGGTTTACGAACTATTTCTACGATCTTTGATTGACGAAGCATTGACCGCTGGTCACAGTACATGATGACACTGCACTGGCTGTTGCGCTGGCGGGCACGAGTTCGATCCCCACACACAACAGACATTTGTTACGGCCATATAGTTTGCCGTGGTCTGGGCGTTTGTGCTTGTGTACTGTGTCTGTTCCGGGACCCCGACACAGGAGAAAATTTAGAGGCCGGTGAGTGTGAAGCATTTTTTTATTTGTTTCTCAGACTAACAAATATACGCAAAATAATTGTATTTGCTCGTAAACGAAAAAAAACCGACTTCAATTACATCGACAAGTGATACAACGTAGATCGACGAAAAAATAGTCAAGTAAATACGCGTTATCAAAGATTAATCAAAATTTTCTGGGTGTACCGATTTTGATGATTTTGAATTTAATAGAAAGCTGAAATTTATCATGCGGTCACATTTAAGTTTCATCGAGATCTGATTAGGTACAACTTTTGGAGTAATCTTTGATAATGCGTATTTACTTGACTATTTTTTCGTCTACCTACGTTGTATTACTTGTCGATGTAATTGAAGTCGGTTTTTTTTTCGTTTACCAGCGAACACAATTATTATATACCTATATAGATATTAAAATAAAGAAGTAAATAAGTTACTTACTAAGGCCACCAAAACTAGAAGCTTGTCTGAAACCATTTTCACAATCACCACGTGAACATTTTTAAGAGAGGAACACAGCGTCGTTTTTATACTCTCCGTAACAATAAAATGTATGTTTATTTACATGCTAATGTTTAATTAAGTGTCCCTGAATAAAAAGTCAATGTTGAGTTTCAAAGATATGGCATGATAGAAACAGTTTACAATGAGTAGACGGCGCACGCGACATCACTTGTTTATTATGAGGTTTTAAATTGTTAACATTTTTGAAAGAAAACTTCTTTAAACTTCACTTGGGGACTAAGCTGGTGAATGCGTGACGTTAGCATTACGAAAAGCGTGATCGGGTAAAGCGAAAGGAGCAAAGAGGTGCGAGCGCACATTTTATTTCTCTCTTCCTCTCATAGCCAGTTACGTTTCGTATATCTAAGACAGTGCAGGCCTGTTGGGCAGAAGTTTTACTTCAGTCGAGTAGTCTAGAGCAAACTCGTTTTTCATACCTTTAAGTCTCAAGTAGTCTCGTGTTGCACGCGTGTGTTGCGTGTTGTGTGAGTAAGGAAGAGAATCGCTGGGGAGTTGGTGGGGGGGTCGAGAACGTTAATGCGATATTTTGTAATGTTCGTTTGCTACCTCTGTAATTAAAAAAATGCCCTTACCAAATTAAAAAATACTAACAGCATCGTGTTTCTTTCTAAGCTTTAAATACCTAAGTACGTAATAAGTTTACGCCCCATTTGTTTACATCACTTTGTGTGCGTTCCACTATACGGCCGCAACGTTTATAATGCCTATTCTATCGTTCCTTTTAAGTGACTTTAATCAAAACGTGGCGAGAATTTGAAAAAAAAACAAACTGTCAATGTCAAATTGTAAATGTTCTCTCATTCGATTCGTCAAAAACGCAACGATAAATTCACGGGAATCCATCTTGAATTAAATTTTACTCCAATTCATGCGACATAATATTAACTAACAATCCCCACAGCTGCCCGTTTTCACCATGCCGCCATATTGCGAGCACAGCGCTGACCTGACAGCGCACAAATATGCGTTCCAATTATAAAATTCGCCTACAAAGCCCACGACGTTTTTTTCGTGGTCGAGTGGTCGACGGCGTTGCAAGCCTTTAGTGGAACGCACACATTAAACGTTTCTTCACACAGAGAAAAGTTTTAAAGTATAAAAAACCGAGTTTCTGCATGGAAAAATCAAAATCAAAAATCACTTTATTCAAATAGTGTTCCAACAGCTGTGAATCGTCATTTCACATATAAAAACCATATTTGTCTTAATTTTTTAATTAATAGTTAAAAGCGAAGCAACCATCGATTCGGAATGTAGATTCTGCAAAGAATAATCGACAAGAAACAACGAAGTTACTCTGAAAAAAATCAGGACCATGACCCTTTTAAATCCTTTTTATTTTTTAATATACATATGTCAATGATATTTAAGCTATGTTAAAGAAATTAAAACATTTATATAGTTTTTAAAATAATTTTAGGGACTTTTGTCCTACACGGACACGCCAGTCCCATTGTAACTTAAAAAAAATTGTAATATGAATCGCTCGCTTCAGCCTGTAATATCCCACTACTATAGGCCTCTTTCCCCATGTAGAAGGATCAGAGCTTAATCCACCACGCTGCTACAATGCGGGTTGGCGGATATATTCCCTACTACGAGTAACGATCGCTATCAGGTGTACGTGATAACAACCGGGACCGACGGCTTAACGTGCTCTCCGAGGCACGATGGGGAGACCCCACTAGAATTGTACAAAATACCCAGACCACGGCAAATACCTGTATGGCCAATACAAATGTTTGTCATGTGCGGGGATCGAATCCGCAACCGCCAGAGCGACAGGTACAATCCATGTAATGTGAATAAATGAACATATTACGCTTCAGCCTGTAATATCCCACTACTGGGCATAGGCCTCTTTCCCCATGTAGGAGAAGGATTAGAGCTTAATCCACCACGCTGCTCCAATGCGGGTTGGCGGATGAACATAATACCATATGTAATATGAACGAAGATTCTACCGACCTATTTCAGTGAAGTTATTTTTCTTTTGGCGCGATAGGGAATAATGATGAGTAAATTTTTACGATGCGCCCGCACACTGTTCCAAAAAAACGGACGTCCTGAAGTTAGCTAGTCAACGAAGAAAAGGTTAGCAACGTAAAGTTAGTTAGACAATGAAGAAGAAGTTAGCGACGTGAAGTTAGTTAGACAATGAAGAAGAAGTTAGCAACGTGAAGTTAGTTAGACAATGAAGAAGAAGTTAGCAACGTGAAGTTAGACAATGAAGAAGAAGTTAGCAACGTGAAGTTAGACAATGAAGTATAACTTCTTACGTGCGTACATAAGTACACACACACTTTTTTTGCTTATTTTTAATAGCATAAGATTAATATGAAGGTTTCTATTAGTTTATCAACCTACTTATTAATCAAGCTATTAAATATGTGTGCCAAGGGTAATATATGTTGAGTTATACCTTTTTTGTGGTTTCAATGTTGTCATTATCATCATTACATAACCTTGCCCTAAACATTGTAACAAAGAAAAAAAAACGAAGTTCCTTATTATAAAATACTTACTAGCTGATCCCGCAAACGTTGTTTCGCCATATATATTATTAACCCCCCTTAACCCTCCCCCCTTTTAACTGTGTGGTTACGGCCATACAGAATATAGCCACTCCCTCTTTTCCCGTGGGTGTCGTAAGGGCAACTAAGGGATAACACAGTTCCACTGCCACCTTGGAACTTATAAAGCTGACCGATAGCGGGATAACCATCCAACTGCTGGCTTTAAAATACACAGGCCGAAGACGGGCAGCAGCGTCTTCAGTGCGACAAAACCAGCCCTGCGGTCATCAACCCGCCTGCCTAGCGTGGTGACTATGTGTAAAACACATGAGTTCGCGCCATTTTTGGCGCGAACTCGTGGAGGCCTATATCCAGCATTAGCTGCTAGCTAGTCAACTAAGAAGTTAGCAACGTGAAGTTAGCTAGCCAATGAAATATAACTTCTTACATACCACGTTGAATACACCTGTTCTCGTCCGATCACCGAAGTTAAGCAACGTCGAGCGCAGTCATTACTTGGATGGGTGAACACCTCCTCCGGTTTTTGTTTGTTTTCTAATTTTTTACATTTTACATATGATAAATTTGAAAATAAATAGAAAACTCTAATTTTAACTATTTACGGAAACTACCGTGATATTTTGAATTTATTTTAATTTAAATACAAAATGTATGTTGTTTTTGGTAAGTAGAGCTACCTAGCGCCTGCTATAAAAAGTACAAAGGCAGTTAGTTACATTATATCGATAGTATTCATTGCAATCTGATTAGATGACGCTAAAATTAAATATTTATAAAATGTCGTTAAAAGAATTTTGACGATATAATTTATTCTCATTGTAAGTTTTTTATAATTTAGCTTAACATAGAAATTTATAGATTACATTATGAAACTCAATGTTTATTAGAATAGATACTTAAAGTAAAGCAAGTAAAGCGTATTAAAGAAATTCGAGATACGAAATGTGGTCTAGTTAACGATAGATGGCAGTAAATAGTTCGTACAATTTCTTTTTTCAATTATTCAATTCGTTTTTTTTTTTAATTAGTTTGCCAAAGAAGTTTCCCTTCTGACATGTGTACTTTGTACGCATGCAATTTTTTTTTTTTTTTTTGAGTCATGAAACTTAACTTAGAAGCCTATTGAAAAGTAAAAATCCTTGAGTGTAATATCTGACAGTCACCGCTCGTGGACACATTAACCGAGTTAAATTGCAAATTATTCGCAGCTATCGGATCCCTCCTCCGCCTTCAATACTTCCTTCCTATACCTACCTATAATTGCGTTAGCACAGTCACTTCTACTACCAGTTCTTGACTATGCTGATCTTTTTTTTTATTTAGAAAACCAACAGCTTTACAAACAATGAACCTTACAGCTAGGTATATGCTATATAGTATAGCCAATAACAGATTTCCCTTAGATAATATTGATTACCTAGATCTTAAAGAGGAGCAGTTAAATAAGCTTGAGCTTTTCAAGAATCTCATCCTCTTAACTTTATTGTGTACTTTTCCATCCAAATACTCCTCCTTACCTAAAAAATCGGTTTGAGTTTCTGTGTGACACTCATGAGCGTTCACTCAGGTCATCTTCAACCTTAATACTCAAAACTCCTTTCCATACTAGTTCATTTTATTCAAACTCCTTTTCTGTTAAAGCTGTACAGCTTTGGAACTCTATTCCCCTTTCTATAAGGCTAGTTTAATCTTTATCCTGTTTTAAAAAATATCTAGAGGCTTATTTTTGTCACTTAAATCTTAAATTTCATCTCCGCAATATATTATGTAGTACCTATTTGTTTATGTAATATACAGGGTGTCCGGTAAAGAGTACGACGAAAAAAGGGGGAATTAGATGATTGGCTGACCTACAACATATTAAAAATTGCTTTAGTAAAAGTTTCACCGTTTTTAAGATATTAATTTTTTTGTACTTTTTTGGAAAAAAAACATTATCTATTTTTTGTTGCTGTGCATAAAAAATACTACATATTTTTATTTTTATGTCAAATACTCTCAAGCGGTTGATTTATTATTTCAAATACCATTTTCGGTAAATACAATTATGGAACGTCGATAAAAAGAATTAATACTTTGTATTTTATTTATTGAACATTGATTTACTCAACTTTGGTCTCCAGCCCTGAGAAAAAATGTACTAGACTGCCACTGCCTATTATAGCAATAAATTACCTGTTTTATTGGGAACTTAGAAAGGAATAACAATGGCACCTATTTTGAAAAGTAAAAAAAAAGTTAGAGAATTTTTACTGCTGTAAGGGAGAGTTTACCAATAACGATTAAATTTGATCAATAATTTAATTTCAATGCATAACAGTGTTACTACTGAAAACTTAAGTCAATTTAAGATTTCTTTGAGATTTAAAATAACATTTAATATTTATTTGTTATTTTCGGTATTAAAAGTCATGAATTAAACGGTATATTACTCAAATGAATCAGTGCGCAGTGAATGTGCTCAAAAGAGTTAAGTAACTAAAAGAAAAGTTAAATAAAACACACATTTAAGACAGGCAAACATTTTATAACAAATACTAAATATCAGTAACATTTAATAAGTGTTCAAATTGGTGGCCCTCCACACTGATACAGACTCTGCACCTTTTTAAACATTGTCGTTTTAATTTTCTAAGATTTAATGTTCAAATTTCTTGAGCAGCTGTAAATATTTGCTCACGTAAGTGTTCTTCGTTCTGTATTGTTTTATTATAAATTTTATCTTTTAAGCAGCCCCAGTAAAAAAAATCAAGGGGATTTAGATCGGGCGATCGTGGACTCTATTGCGCCCGATCGGCCAAGCCATCGGCGTGGTGCCGTTGGTCTGTGTTCGGCGTGGTGCCGTTGGTCTGTGTTCTCACTTGACGGCCGTAGTGAGCAGGGCAGCCATCGTGTTGGTACCACAACGTACGCCGCAACTCCAGCGAGACGTCTTGTAACAAATGTGGTAACTATCTCTCCAAAAACTCTAAATAATTCTCAGAATTAATAGTTAGCGGCAGTTCGACGGGTTCTAAAATTTGACAATTATAATCCCCGTCCACAAATTTATTTTAAACTGTTATTGTGACCGACCTTCTTTCATTTCATGCGGATTAAATGTCTGCCAACTATGGAGATTGTGAATATTGAAGTAACCGTCCTGCTTGCATGCAGATTCGTCGCTCCAAATGATTTTATTAAAAAAGTCTGGATCAGATCGGTGCCTGTCTAGCATTTCGCGGCAAAATGTTACTCTGTCGGGGTAATCCCTTGATTGCAAAGTTTGAACTTTCTGTACGTGATAGGGGTGAAACGCATGTCGTTGCAAGACTCCGTGGGCTGTGGATTTCGGTATCCCTGTACGTCTTTCAATAATTCTCACTGATGTTGATGGATCTGTTTCGACTTCGCTTAAGACAATATCATCGTCGAACAATGCAAGCCAAGTAATACAGCCATTACGTTTTCCAGGAATCCTTCCTTCAGAAATTGCAATATGCACCGAGCTTCACCATAAATTAAGTGCATATCCGCATATTCATGCGACGTGTACATACCGGATGGTGATGCCATGGCCAAAATTTAACGGAATCCAATCACAAAAGTAAAACAAAGTCCAAAGGTGTGCAAAACGTAGGTAAGTAAAATCACTTTCAACAATATCCAAATAGTTTTACAAATCAGAGTCCAAGTTCAAAGCAATTAGTTAATATGGAAACAAAACACGAGAGTTGCGAAGAGAATGAGCGCACAAGTCACCGGTATGAATCGTAATGACTAATTACCCCATACATACACTTAGAATTACCCTTTTGGATGTGAAGCCGTTTTGACTACGGTGCGAGCAAGACAGCAAATAAAATTTACACACGCAAAGAGAGATAAAAATAGTCATCGGTGTTTTAGTTTTGATAGTCAAGGTGAATGCAGGTAGTAGCGTAGCCTCATTCCTTTAAGTATTGTCACTAAATTATGCGCAAATAATATTTTTTGAGATTATTCAACGCTTTTGTAGATTTAAGCACGTAAATAATCAGTTAAAGTTTTCATTTTAATTTCAATTCCAATATCGGATTTAATTGTTAATGTCTTTCTACAGCCGAAAAATTACTTTTTTACTTTTCAGAATAGGTACGATTGTTATACCTTTCTAAATTCCCAATAAAACAGGTAATTTATTGCTATAATAGGCAGTGGCAGTTTTTTTGACATTTTTTTTTTTTTTAGGGCTGGAGACCAAAGTTGCGTAAATCAATTTTCAAAAATAAAATACAAAGTATTAATTGTTTTTGTCGACGTTCCATAACTGTGATTACCGAAAATGATATTTGAAATAATAAATCAACCGCTTGAGAGTATTTGACATAAAAATAAAAACAATATGTAGTATTTTTTTACGTACAGTAACAAAAAATAGATTAAAAAAATGTCTTTTTTTCCAAAAAAAGTACAAAAAAATTGAATATCTTAAAAACGGTGAAACTTTTACTAAGGTTATTTTTTAATATGTTGTAGGTTAGCCTTTCATCTACCTCCAGCTTTTTATGTCGTACTCTTTACCGGACATCCTGTATATCGTATATGTATGAAATAATGTATATGTAGTGTATATATTATCACTACATAATATAAAACAAAGTCGCTTCCCGTTGTCTGTATGCTTAGATCTTTAAAACTACGCAACAGATTTTGATGCAGTTTTCTTAGGTAAATAGATTCCACAGGAAGGTTTATGTGTATAATATGAGTACATGCATAATATAATAGAGGCTACCATGAAAAAAAAAAAAAAAAAACGGCATGTTTTTAGAATAAAAATGAAAGGACATGGGTTCATAAGCCCGTGGATGTATATCACTTGTAAAAAAAAAATATATATATATATATAATAGGGGAACAGTGATTGTTTTAGAGGTTTCTAATGTGATATCGTAAATAAACACATTTTTCTGCGCATATATTATATTTATTTTATATTTAGTATCAGCATTGCACCCGTGCGAAGTTGGGGCGGGTCGCCCATATGTATATGTGTAATTTACATTTTTTTATCTTTGAGCTAGTAACTCAACTGTCAATACGAAAGCTCAGTTATAAATAATATTTTTATGAGTGGTAAACTAACAAGGTATAAATAATCTAAGAAACAAAACTTGGAGGCGTGCCTTTACACTAACTTATGAATTTTTCTTTGGATTTTTCAAATTTTATTTCAAATGTCGGAAAATGTACCAAAGTACAAATATATATACAATAATAAAAATAAATAAAAAAAAAGATCAACAGATTTACAATTAAAAAAATCATTATTAACAATCGGTGTCCTCGAGTCGTAAGTACTATAAAATAGCTATACTCTAAGATCTCAGTCACAATTACATTAAATATTATTATACTTAAAAATATTTTAAAAATGTGTGTCAGCTCCGAGACACGACTGGCATTTACTCCTTCAGATCGACTGTCTAAATAGGCACAAAAAAGACTTACTAGTCTAAGAAAACGGATACCATATCAAATGGTAAATAAACGAATCAAATAACCCAATAGGGTTCCGATAGATGGCGTTATGAGAAACGTAACGAAGTCATTCATTCGGTATATAGTACTTTTTATATTATTCTCATACCTTATATGAAAATCGATTTGTAAGGAGTAGAATCCAATAAGGCCTAACAGGATATAACAAGTTACACTACTGATTACTTTCTAACTATTAATCATGTCCATATCTCTTTACCGACGAAAAGTCACTTGTTATGGATACAATTGGTGTTGTGTGGCACATGAGCCGAACTAACACTAAACCTAGTTAGCTATACGTTACTCATTACATTACAGTGAAATTTTGAAGTGAAACTTCTTAGAATCGCTGTGATTCGAATTTTTGATGAAACGTAAATGCGTCACGGAAATGAAACAAACAGATAAATGTATAGAAGAGAATGAGATAGAATACATTATGCTGGCCTACCTTTCTATGATTTTAAAGAAGTTTCGCTTCTGCCGTGTGTGAATTGCATGCACACACTTATTTTATTTATATATAAAAGCACCTCAGAATAAAAATAAAGGGCTCTACATAAAAAATATTGGCAAATTGATCTTAGCTTAGTACGAGATACGACGAATGAGAAGATTTTCAACAGACTTCGAAAAAAGGAACAAGTTCTTAATTCAAATGTACTTTGGTAAAAGTTGCTTATGAGGCATTGCAGAGGGGTACCCTAGGCCACAAAAAACGTCCGTAACGTTTAAAAAAAGCGTAAGATTTTTATGTATAGTGGCTATACAGTGTCTAATGTATAGTCTACGTGATGACTGTTATTATTATTGCAGTTTGATATTATTATTATATCATTCGATAATTATAATATATTTTTATAAATCATTGTAAATAAAGGTGTTAAGATAATTATTATGTAAAGTAGTTTTTTTGATTTTTATCGATAAAAAAATCATAACAAAAAATGTATATCCGAATAATTATTTTCTTTATACCTCGAATAGAACTTGAAATTAATATTTTATAATAAGGAACTTCGTTCCTATCTGGTGTCCCACGACACCACACGGTTATTTTTCACTACCCACATTGTATTACTTATCGATGTAACTGGAGTCACTTTTTAGTAGCTTGTGAGCAAATAATTATAACATACAATATTGATGACCAAACTTAGTACTCCACGGAGACAAATCTTTCCCAAGTCAACGGCTCATTTTCTTTCAAAACCCTGTGATCACCTTTCTCTTTAAAAATATGATGCGTCAACAGAACTTTATTACTGTAAGCAAGACCGCACGAACATTTATATTCATTTTTCAACGGTACGTCCTGCGTAAAATGATCGTACATTATGTGATTCATCATATGCCGCTGACGGACACAAATCTCCCTACAGAGTATACATATTTTAACCCGGTTACCGACAGACACACCACGGAATATCGTCACAATCTGACCCTTGCCGGCGATGACATCGTTTCTCGGTATGAAATACTTTTTATAGTCTTCCGTTGTTGCAGCGTTTGGATTTTTTCGCTTGTGATTATCCGCGATGTGCTGATTGAATAGTTCGGATTTTTTTGAGTTGTAACCGCACATATCGCATTTGAAGCAGTGCCCGCGGGTACTAAGGTGACGTTTCAATTCCCGTCTGTTCTTACACTTTGTAAAACATAATCGACAAGTAGAAATACTCTGAGCCATGTGCTTGTGGAAGTGTATCCACATTTGTTTGAGTCTTAATTTCACACTACATCGTGGACATTCTACTTTCTGTGTATTCTGATTTTTTATATGTTTCCGTGCTATGTGCACAATGAGGTGGGATTTATTAAAGAATATATCGCAGCAGTAATCGCAGACAAATATTTCACGTTCAACTCGGTAAGCGTTCTTCGAACTGTACAAATGATCAGTTTTTATATGGTTGACTAGATCTTTGTTGTTTTCGAACTCCTCTATGCATATCTGTAAATGAAAATTAAATTAATTAATAAGCGCTTCACACTCCACGGATCGCCCAGTAGTATTTTCTCCTGTGTTGGGGGTCCGGAAACACATACAATACACAAGCACAACACCCAGACCACGACTAACATCAATATGGTCGATACAGATGTCTGTCGTGAGCGGGGATCGAACCCGCGACCGCCAGCGCAACAGCCAGTGCTATAACCGCTGCGCTAACGCATCGTCAAATTGAAAAAGTTTTATCTATTCATGTATCATCATTACAGTCCACTGCTGGACATAGGCCTCCACAAGTTTATGCCAAAAATAACGTGAACTCATGTGTTTTGCCCATAGTCACCACGCTGGGCAGGCGGGTTGGTGACCGCAGAGCTGGCTTTGTCGCACCGAAGACGCTGCTGCTCGTCTTCGGCCTCTGTATTTCAAAGCCAGCAGTTGGATGGTTATCCCGCCACCGGTCGGCTTTTCAAGTTCTAAGGTGGTAGCGGAACTGTGTTATCCCTTAGTCGTCTCTTACGACTCCCACGGGGAGAGAGGGGGTGGCTGTATTCTTTAGTACCGTAGCCACACAGTACACATGTATACAAATAAATAAAATTGGAGGTCTGTTTGTAATATTAAAATAACCGCTTTTTACTAAATGCATATGGATGTATACACCGTACATACCTATACCAAAATATTTTTTTTTTTACAATTTTTGTCTGTCTGTCTGTTCGGCTAATCTGTGAAACGGCTGGAACGATTTTGACGGGACTTTCACTGGAAAATGGCTGATGTAATAAGGAGTAACTTAGGCTACTTTTATTTTAGAAATTTATTTATAGCCCTGCGAAGTGAACAATAACTTTTTTGTTAAATTCCATATGGACGAGGTCGCGGGCACAGCTAGTTAATAGTTATAAATACAATTATTTTGATTAAAAATGTTTATAAAAATATAATCTAGCCGGTGATTCGAAATACATAACACCAAAACAAGTGAACGTTGAAATAGCTTCCACAGAGTGTTGTGCGGTTAAGAGAGGGCTTGGCTAGTGTATAAACACATAATTGTGTTCGCTCGCAAACGAAAAAGAACCGACTTCAATTACATCGACAAGTAATACAACGTAGATCGACGAAAAAATAATCAAGTAACTGCGCGTTATCAAAGATTACTCAAAAAGTAGTTATCAGATCTCAATAAAATTTATATTTGACCACATGACAAACATCAGCTTTCGATTAAATTAAAAATTATCAAAATCGGTACACCCAGTAAAAAGTTATTGCGGATTTTCAAGAATTTCCATCAATATCTCTAGGATCCCATCATCAGATCATGGTTTTCTTATCATGGTACTAAACTTGGGATATCTCCTTTCCAACAAAAAAAGAATTATCAAAATCGGTACATCCAGTAGAAAGTTATGCGGTATAATACAACGTAGGTCGACGAAAAAAGCGTCAAGTAAAAACGCATTATTAGATATAGCTTGAAAAGTAGTTGTTAGATCTCAAATAAATTTAAATGGGACCAATTGGCACACACCACCTTTCGATTAAAAGAAAATTTGTCGAAATCGCTCCACCCAGTCAAAAGTTCTGATGTAACATACATCATCATTACAGCCTATACAGTCCACTGCTGGACATAGGCCTCCACAAGTTTACGCCAAAAATAACGTGAACTCATGTGTTTTGCCCATAGTCACCACGCTGGGCAGGCGGGTTGGTGACCGCAGTAATGGCTTTGTCGCACCGAAGACGCTGCTGCCCGTCTTCGGCCTGTGTATTTCAAAGCCAACAGTTGGATGGTTATCCCGCCATCGGTCGGCTTCTTAAGTTCCAAGGTGGTTGTGGAACCTTGTTATCCCTTAGTCGCCTCTTACGACACCCACGGGAAGAGAGGGGGTGGCCAAATTCTTTAGTGCCGTAGCCACACAGCACAGTAACATACATAAAAAAAAAAAAAAAAGAAAATAGTCGAATTGAGAACCTCCTCCTTTTTTGGAAGTCGGTTAAAAATGTAGCTATTAATACTGTATCAATATGATTTTTTTTATACAACTAGGTCGGCAAACAGGCGTACAGCCCACCTAATGGTAAGTGATTACCATAGCTTATAGACGTCTGCAACACCAGAAACATAGTAAGCACGTTGCCTACCCTATCCCCAATTCCCCCAAGAGCTCTGGTCACCTTACTCACCAGCAGGAACACAACACTGCTTGAAAAGAGTATTTGTTTAGCTGTGATCTTCTGTAAGGTCGAGGTACCACCCCAGTCAGGCTGCTCCATATTTTGAACAGGAAATTTACTGCTGTGCCCTACCTCAGTTACTCAGTTCTATAAAAAAGGTACATAATAGCCCTAATAATATTATAAAGAGGTAAAGTTTCTAGCTATGTTGGTCTGTAGGGGGTTATCTTCGCAAATACTGATCCGATCACGAAAATTCTTTCAACAACAGAAAGCTACATTATTCAGGAGTGCTATAGACTATATTTTATTTTTATATAACAAAAATTTAGTGAAAAATAATTGTATATGTAAATCAAGTCGGAGAAATACGAGCGAGATGAAAACTTTACTATAATAATTTATATTTGCATCACAATAATAATTAACGCCCAATGAAGTGGGCACGGGTCGGCTAGTGTATAATAAAACTCCACATATTAACATTAAAATAACGAAAATAGACTTCACTGTTTCTTAATTCGTATTATTTATACAGACTTAATATTGACTTACGCTACACACAGTTTTTCTTTTATTGAGCTTGTGTTTTAAATCCTTCATGTGTAACAATGATTTGTGTATTTCGACTTCGGTTTCACTGCTCCAGCCGCCTTCTGAACAATATTTGCAGCCGTACAATTCATCGCCACAAATATTATTGTGTGTATTGCCTTCAACTCTAACAACATCTTTTCCCGAGCGAAACATAATAAGGCTATGAAATTTATCAAATTAATCGTTATTTACTATTAAACGTAACTATAAAATATTTTTTATTGTTATAGACATAACTGTCCTAATTATTTTTTGTTTTTAATTAAGTTTAAGACCTTTTAGAATAGCTTCACATTTTATTGAATTTATCGGAATTAAATGACGTATAGGACTATACGTATTTATAATAGTGTTATGTTGTATTTTTTTTTTTTTTTTTTTTTTTTTTATGGACTGCACGTTAGTGCATTGCCAATGACGAGCAGGAATTAAGAAAAATGTTCAAAAATTGTGGATAACGGACAAGAGGAATTTATGAGAGGATTCAGAACAGGATAGGAAGAAACAAAATAATATATTTTATGATGAAAAGGAAAAAATAAAAATAAATAAAAAACATATACAGTATATTAAATGTCTATATTATTAAGAAATATATAATCCAATACAATTTTATATATATCATACTTTCTAGAAGACAATAAACAATTTATAGATGTAGGAAAAGGAATTTTATATTTAATCAGTGACTCTAGGAAACGGGTGCGGTTGAAAAGTGGACAAGAGAATAAAATATGGTTAATATCCCCCGTTTCATAACCACAAAAACAGGACGGACTGGAAATAATTTTAAGTCTAGCCAGATGGTGTGGAGAACAAGTGTGACCAAGTCTTAGTCTCGATATTATGCTACAGCCTTTTCTATTAAAATCCATATTATAAAACCATGGTTTTACCAAAATTTCAGATTGTAAACTATAATAATACGTTCCTTTTTGCCTACTACTATGATCATAGGACTCTTGCCACGACTTATCCATACAAAGTTTGGGCAAAGTTAATAAATCTGGGTAGGAAATTTTATATGGAAAAAGGTCACCACTTATTGTAGCTTCTCTAGCCAGAGTATCTGCTCTAACATTTCCCTCTATTCCACAATGGCTAGGGATCCAAGCAAGCGTTATTAAAATACCTTTCTCAGTGCACTCAGTTAATAATTGTCTAATGCCAAATATATAAGGATGCTGTTGTTTAATTTTAAAAGGATTCTTGACAAGAGCTTGAATAGAACTTAATGAATCTGTGAAAACTATGGATTTTTTAAGTTTAGCTAACCTGATATATTCTAAAGCTTTAAAAATGCCTAAGCATTCCCCAGAGAATACTGTACATTCAGGAGGGAGTTTGATTTTTTGAACAATATTATATTGAAAGTGAAAAACTCTTACTCCGACATTACTATTGGCAAAATGTTTTGACGCATCTGTGAAAATATAATGATAATCGCTAAATCCTGTTTTAATTATTCTTTTAAATTTTTCATCAGCCCTACAAGAATTTGTTTTTTCTATGTCAAAGTTTACAACATTAGGAATAGAAATAAGGGCATTGTATGAACAAGAGAAAATTGGTAAATTACAAGAGCTTTGAATTGGAGCGGAAAGAGATTTCAATTTAAAATAACTTGTAACTAAACACGGGTTTGGTTTATTTGTCCAATACGAACTATTAGAAACAAAGTAAGCAAGTTGTTGGAGCTTTGCAATAATTGGATGATCAGTGACTTGAAGGCAGCGAAAAAGGTATTTGTCTGCCAAATATTGACGACGTAAATGCAAAGGAGGGTCACAGCATTCAGCCTGTAAAGCATTGATAGGGCTAGTTTTCATGGCCCCACAGATGATCCTAAGACATTTACTTTGAATTTTGTCCAATGCTTTAAATCCCGACATAGACCCAGGTTCTAGCAAGAAGGTGCCATATTCTAATATGCTACGTATTAATGCGTTATATATCAATTTTAAGTAAAAAGGATGGGCACCCCACCATACACCTGCAAGACATCTCATAATATTTAAATTTCTCTCACATCTATTTATAATAAAATTAAAGTGAGGAGTTCCTGAAAGCTTTTCGTCTAAAATAATACCTAAAAATTTATGATGGTTTTTTTGCGGTATAATACTGTTGTCATAAGTCACTTGAAGTAATGGAGCTCTACGCATTCGATGAAAAAGAACGACGGAGCTTTTTGATGGTGATAAATCGAGACCATGATTATCTAACCACCGTTTAAGATAACACAGAGATTCCGTTAATTTCGAAGACGCATCATCAATATTATTTCCTTTTATGTATAAAAGTAAGTCATCCGCATATTGCAAAACATCAACATTCTTGTCAATTGCTAAGTCTAAATCATGGGTATACAAATTGAACAACAAGGGGCTTAAAACTGACCCTTGAGGTAAACCGTTGGTGAGGATTCTTAAATATTTTTGGTTATTGTTGTAAAAAATAATTGATCTATCAGTAAGCATATTTATTATAAATGAAATAATTTTGCTGGGGATTTTAAGACTAAATAATTTTTGTCTTAGTATTGATACAATTACATTATCATAGGCATTCGACAGATCTAGGAAGGCTGAAAGCACAAATTTATTTACAGAAAAAGCTAATCTTATATCCGAAGTATATATACCTATATTGTCGTACGTGCTTTTATTTCGCCGAAAACCAAATTGGGACGAAGAAAGAAGAGAGTTACTTTCTACGAACCACTCAAGGCGATTTTTAACTAAATGTTCAATTATTTTTAGAAGGACTGATGAAAGAGCTATGGGGCGATATGAGGATGGGAGGAGAGGATCCTTGTTTGTTTTTAATATAGGGATAATAAGTTGACATTTCCATTCTGATGGGATATTGCCAGACTGAAAAATAATGTTTATTATTTTTAGGTATATTGTCAAACTATTGTCATTAAGATGGGAAATAAATGAGTAATATATACCATCAGGTCCAGGGGCAGAGTCTGAGACATAAGATAATACATTTTTTAATTCCGTTTTGCTGAAGGAAGAATTTAATCCTGGAGATTCGTCATGTTCGTCTGCTATGCTATTTTTGTCTAATAGGTTAATATTTATGTTAACTGTTGGAGGAGCAAGTTTATCAAGAAAATCATTTGCTATACTACTGGGGAGTGATACAGAATGGGTTGTATTATATGCTGACTTGAATCTTCTTATCTTTTTCCATACATCTGATGGAGGAGTATGAGGAGATAAGGAGGAGCAGAAATTTCTCCAACCATCACATTTTTTTCTTTTGAAAAGTAATCTAGTACTATTTACAATATTTTTTAATGACAGATAGTTTTCCAAACACATATTGTTATTATATTTTTTTTCAGCCTGTTTTCTTTTTTTTATAGCTTCCGTACAATCTTTATCCCACCAAGGTGGACTAGGAATATGAGAAGGTTCATTTTTCACTGGGAAGATTTCATTAGCACTTTCAATCAAGACATCCGTGAAAACAGGAGCATCAATAAGTGTATCATTAGACAATAATTGTAGCAATTTTGTATCTACTTTATTACTAAATTGCTCCCATGTTTCTGATGTAACATTATTAAGATTATATCTAGGGAGCAGTTTTATGTTCTGTTTTGGTACATTTACATTATTAAAAGCACAAGAAGTGATTACAGGAAAATGATCACTTCCATAGGTTGAACTTAATACAGAACAAGTTAATTGTGGCACAAACTGTGGTGAACAAATAGTTAGGTCCACCACGCTTTTACCTTCAAAAGGCAGAGTCCGCCTTGTAGGCTCTCCAGAATTTATAATACACAAATTATTTACATCAAGAATATCTAAAAGCTTATTACCATAACTGTTACTAACTGAACTACCCCAGGACTGATGCTGGCAGTTAAAATCCCCTGTTATTATTAACGGCTTTGGAAGTGATGCTAAAATATTATTTATTTCGTTTAAAATATTATTAGAAATATGAGAAATATATACAGACACAAAACATATGTTATGTACACTTATAGCTAAAATAGAAAGTTCAGAACTATGTACAGGAATATTAATTAAACTAAAAGGAAGGTTTTTCTCAATGAGAAAGGCTACTCCGCCAAAACCATCTAGTCTATCTTCTCTGATGGTATTGTAATTTCGAAACCTAAGATTATTACTTGGCCTAAGCCAAGTTTCTGAAATACTAAATAAAAAAGGTTTATAATTATTTAATAAATAAATTATGTCGTTTTTTTTATTAATTACACTTCTGGCGTTCCACTGTATTATTATCTGGGAACTGTCCATTTTGAATTATATTTACGATACACTGTATTAAAGGGGCAACGATGGACGGTAAACTTTTGTTGTTTTGTAAATAACTCTGTAATAGTGAAAGCACATCTGAAATTTTAGCAAAATCATTTTTAGAGTTAATAATATCTATTGGAGTTGAATTTTTTTCAAATTCATTGAATGAAAATTCTTTTATTATATTTTTATGAGCAATTTTATCATAACCTATATTAGGCTTAATAGGATCCCGAGGTCTAGATATAAATGTTTTTTTGTATGATTTATTAGGATTTTGGCTAATATTTACTTCTTTACTAACTTCTGAATAAGATTTGTATGACGTTGGTATCTCTTTATTAGCCTCAGCATATGATACACACTTTTCAGCCATATGTACTTTAATGGATTTTTGCCTATTGAATTCAGGGCACGCTTTACTATTTGCCATATGGTTGCCAGAACATAAACAGCAAAAATAATTATCATCATTGGCATTGCATGACTCTGATGTGTGCTCCTGACCACACTTTAAACACCTAGGCTTAGACCTGCACTGCAATTTTGTGTGTCCATAACGACAACATTTGTAGCATTGGATTGTGGGAAAGATGTAAAGCTCGACTGGAAGAGAATTGTAACATATAAAAATTCTTTTTGGGAGGACCCTGCCATCAAAATAAATTACTACTGATTGTGTGGGCTTCCACACAGTAGCGCCTTCAACAACAGTTTTGTAATTTAAACGTCTAACCTTTACAACTTTACCACAACCAATAGGTGTAGAAATATTTTTTAAAATTTCTTCTGGGGACCATTCTATTGGCACACCCCTAACGATACCGATTCTAATAACATTAAAAGATGGTATAAAAGCGTGATAACTATTTTCAAGAAGCAGGCTATTATTTAAAAAAGAATTCGCATCTTTAAAATTATTAAATGCTACAGAAATTCGGTTTCGTCCTATCTTTTTCAAGCTGCCGTTAATAATATTATATATTTTATTTTTCATAAGGAAATCTCCGAATGTGATTGGGTGTAAAATCGTTCCATCGTTATCACCTTTTGTAATTTTTTGAACATGAATTAAATATGGAGACACGTCATTTTCATTATAAATATTTCTGCCTATGGGATTTTTAGAGACAGTGTTATCAGATTGGAGCTGTGATTGTGGTACCGAAACGGGGACATTTTTATTAATTTCATTTTTATTCGTCTCATCTGATTTCTCAGACTCCGAACAATGACAACCAACTTTTTGGTTTCCCGCGTTTTTTCTAACTTTTTTATTACATTGTTTGCAAATTTTATGAAGACGAGATCTCTTAAGTGGCTTTTTAGTCATAGAATGATCAGTTTCAATACTCGATTCATCGTAATCAATGGTAATAAAATTGCTAGGTTGCGGAATATATTGTGCATTAAAATCATTCCCGCCACCCGGGTCCGGAGGTTCGTTCATTCTATAAATATTTACATAGACTTACCAAAAATAGAAGAAACACAAACTAAATACAAAACTTAAACTAAATAACTAAATATATACACTTTACACCTGATCTGAACTATATTTAAAATAATTTTAGCAGTAGCAAGAAAAAACACAACCGCGCGCGTTTAAGTTTCCCGCTCGTCCCTTTTGGAATTTGATTTAATAACGTGTTATGTTGTAGGATAAACATTTACATTTACACCACAGAGTATAGTAATACTTACAGATTTACACTGAAGCCAGTGAAGCCTATAGTAGCAATGTGAATTGTGAAGAAATTTGCGGTTAGTTCTTCACATAATCGATTTTTGAATATCGATTATTAATGAATAGATTTATTTAAAAAATAAACTAACAATTTATTTTTGTAGTACATGCATATCTCACCTATGTAAAAAAAGTTCAGCATATATTTATTTTTGATTATTTTATTAATCACTTGTAAATCATAATTTGATAATAAAATCGATATCCTGCTTAACGATCTATAGTAAAAATAAAAATAATCGATTATTTATTAGACGATTTTAATGAAATATCATATCCCAACACAGACAAAAAATAAAAACAAAATTATTGGAATAATATACATATTTACAATTGAATAAACAAATAAAATTATTCTTAATCCTTTACTGTACATTCCGTTAGACTTTGGAATTCCCTACCATATGAAATTTGCGATTGCAAAACACTATCGTTACCTACGAAAAGAGTGAGATAATTCTACCTTAATCAGTCCTAGTCTAAAATCAATTTAATTAAGTGTTCTTATGCGTATTGGAATATATTATCGTATGTATTATATTATGTATCATATATGTGTATGCGTGTATGTATAAGTATCATATTATTTGTATCTACTTGTGTATACATTATTAAGTATGTGTGCATTTATATATTGTATAATTATTGTCACGGTTCCCCTGGTCTATTAAGGAAGTAAATAAAACCAGGGTACCATGAACAAAAAAAAACTTATTAGATTAATTAACCCGGTGAGGTAGAATAAAAAAAATGTACGTATATGGGCGGGGTCGAGCACCCAATTCACACAAGCTCCAAATGCAGTTCGGCTCAGGTACTCTCCTGGTTCGCCGTGCAGGTGATATTCCCGGGAGTCGCGTGGCAGGATTCCGCTATCGACCGGGGGCGGCAGGAACGGGTAGTTCAAGACCCGGCGGAGTGCACTCTCGTCGTTGGGGTTAGGTGGAAACGTTGAAATTGGTGACCCAATCGTCGAACTTGGTGACCCAAACGTCGAAATCGGTGACCCAATCGTCGAAATCGGTGACCCAAACGTCGAAATCGGTGACCCAATCGTCGAAATCGGTGACCCAAACGTCGAAATCGGTGACCCAAACGTCGAACCCTGGAACGCGCCATCAAAATATAAAAATAAGCGTTCCAGCACTATTTGCAAACATCCACGGCACTGCATTACAAAAGAAAGCACCTAAATTGTAGCAGTAGTGCCGTGGAATCATAAAGCCAGAAGCGGAGATAAATATTTTTTAAAAGTAGGTTAACTTATATTTAAATATACAATTATAATAAAAAATATTAAAAATGAGGGTAGACTTGAAAGATGAAATCTAAGAACATAATTGAGATGAGATTTATGCTACTGAATACAAATATTATATTTTACAATAGGCATGATTACTTGCATTAACTACATAAATTGCCTGCTATATAAAAATATACCACTTACCCAGTTTGGGGGCGATAAACACTGACACTTTAATATTTGTTGAATCGAGACAACGCTAAGCAAGGATCACACAATTTTATAAAGTACGGTTACGATGCTTAAATATATATTAGCCACCGTATAGAGACCGTAATAAAAGGTGTGATGTGCGTTAACTATTTCTTGAGACAAAATTCCAAAAATGAATGACGCGGCGGCGACCAGTACTGCCGTTTTTATAAGCCGAGACAAAAGATTCATTTGAATTTTTGAAAAAGATAAAATGTTGCCCGCGCGAATATATAAATGCCGGTTGATGAATTTATTATTTTTTTTTTGTAGAAAAAAAAATAATTTATGATAAAATAGTGTATCATAAATTACTGTAGATTATCGTTTCATTTAATTATAATAAACTAATGTTTTTTTTTTAAAGAAAAATCATTTCACGTATTTAAAATATTAAATTTAAGCATATTTATTAATAATGTACGTATATTTATTAATAATGTACGTATAACGTTACATTATGTATTTACAATATATTATATTTTTACTCTCAATATGTTTAGATTATAGACGCTAATTTTGCGACTGTTTTATAAGTTTCCTGTGGCAGGACTACTGGAAGAGATTCCATCATGGGATAAGTAGTGCCTTTGTACCAGCATTGTTTATAAGAGCTATTTCCTTTTGCTATCCTAGTGTACATAAATTGTTAAATAAAATAAATAAATAATTATTAATCATAATGTCATTATAAAAGTTATAAATTTATTTTAAAATGCAAAGGAGAAAAAAAACAGCGCTTGGTAACGATAATGTTACCGGTGACGTCACTAAATAAAGATGTTTTACCGACACCTCTTAGACGTTGCCGCTCCGTGCAAAAATAGTCGCGTGTTATTAGGGATAACTATAGATGCGAAGCCCGTTATTATTATTTTTTAACCAAGCACTTAAAAATTGACACACGAGTATCACGAGTATCACTTGTATCACGAGTTGCGCGATGTTGCTTGATGTTGATGATGAGCTTGTCGACTGGTGGGAAGGGGACGGGACACAAATCCGGATCACAAATTCTGAGGTGACATACCTACATAGAAAAATACAATCGAATTGAGAGCTTTCTCCTTTTTTTGGAAGTCAGTTAAAAATGTAAAAAAAATGGAATCTCTATGCTACGGATATCGGTTTTCACCTCACCTTGGAGTTGACTACACAATAAAAAGACAATTAACTAAAATTAATTTACCTTTTTTCTTAGTTGCAGTCGGATAATTAACCGTTAATAATCACATTTTATCAGTAGCTAACAATAAATTTAGTTAAATATCGGTAATTAGCGGGTTTTTTACTACTATGGGGATAGCTCAAAAGTTCTAGTCGAGTCTCAAATTAATTTAAATGGGACCACATGAAAAGCACAACTTAATAAACACAATAAAAAGTTCTAAGGATACACCATAAAAAAATTGTCGACGTGACAACCTCTTCCTTTCTTGTATTTATTAAAAAGTTGATAATTAACTAAAAACTCATTCATCATTACATCATCATTATTTCATCATTACATCATCATTATTTCATAATTACATCATCATTAAAGCCTATACAGTCCACTGATGGACACGGGCCTCCACAAGTTTACGCCAAAAATAATGTGAACTCATGTGTTTTGCCCATAGTCACCACGCTGGGCAGGCGGGTTGGTGACCGCAGGGCTGGCTTTATCGCACCGAAGACGCTGCTGCCCGTCTTCGGCCTGTGTATTTCAAAGCCAGCAGTTAGATGGTTATCCCGCCACCGGTGGGCTTTATAAGTCCCAAAGTGGTAGCGGAACTGTGTTATCCCTTAGTCGCCTCTTAGAACACCCACGGGAAGAGAGGGGGTGGTTATATTCTTTAGTACCGTAGCCACACAGTACAAAAACTCATTAATCACTCTTTACTCTTTATAAATTAATTTTCTCATATATAACCTTTAATTTAAGAAAGTTATATGGGGATTAAAATAAAAACAAAAATAGAATGGCAAGAAAATTTATTTAAAAAAAAAACGAACAAAATTTACTCAACCAACAATATACATATAAATTTTTAACTATTTTTTATCAGAACATGCAACACATTGCCTAGACGAGCTCATTCTATTATGTTGTTTGATTCCGATTTACATCCCACAGCTGGGCATAGTCCTAATTCCCCATGTAGAAGAAGGACCAGAGCTTAATCCACCACGCTGCTCCAAAGCGGGTTGTATATATTCCCTACTATGAGTAACGATCGCTATCAGGTGTATATGATAACAACCGGGACCGACGGCTTAACGTGCTCTCCGAGGCACGGTGACGACCCCTTGACTTACCAGACCGAAAAGATATATTTGTACAAGCACACACACCACCACACCACTTTAGGGGCTATCCATTAATTACGTGACACGAATTTCACAATTTCTGACCCCTCCCCTCCTTCTCACATATGGTCACACTTCAGAGACTGCCCCGTAACTTGTGTGACGTCACACATTTTTTAATATTTACACATTCGTTTCGACGATACAATTTTTTCCGTTTAAATTATTCATTAATCAAACATAGGTATGAAAATTTATAAAACAAGAAAAAAAATGAAAGGCCGTCACCTAACATTAGCCTCTGTCCTAAGTTAATCGTCAATGGGTATGTAGTTCAAATATTATGTTTTATTATTGACTGATTGATTAGTTTAATGGATTTCAGTTGTGACAGGAGGGCGCGGTTAATTCCGCCAATGTCACGTAGAGTGAAACACGAAGGAGATTGGTAGGTGCGGTTGGGATAAGTCTCAATTTAATTTTGAAAATAGGCAAAACAGACAGACTAACATTGTTAACCTTACCCTAAAACAACAAAAACATTCAATGTCAAACTGACAGTTAACATTTCGAAATGAGATGTCACAAAATTTCGGACTCCTCCCCACCCCTTGTCACGCAATGTCAAACTACGTCGACCCCACGTGTGTTGTCTTAGTTAAGTTTATTAGAATCAATGATATAAAATTATAATTTACCAATAAATTAAAATTAAATAATCATGTCAAATATTTTCAACCAACTGCAGTTTAAGCGACCCCACTATTGTACTGTCAAAAACGGACCGTTCCCGGACTTATACACTTTCAGTAGGTACTTGTCACTGGCAAAATCATCGGCGAAAAGCTGATGGAGCCATAGTCTTTAAAGAAGAAGAAGAAGAAGAAGAAGAAGTCGACCCCACCCCCCTAAAACGTATGACGTAATTTATGGATGGTCCCTTACCGGTAAAATATTTAAAAAAAAAAACAAAATTAAAATAACAATATTTAAAACTATCCTAACACCGATGTCACATGACTAAGATCACCATTTAATATGTACAAATTAAACTAATTTTTGGTAAAACCATTTCAAATGGAACTAACTTATAATTTACAATTTTAGAACCCGTTTCGCCGGTATCTGATATAAGGCGTGACGTGACGCATATCACGTAAGATATTACTAATTTTGTACTAAAACACAGTTTATATATATTACTAGCTGACCCCGCAAACGTTGTTTTGCCATATATACGTTATTAGCCCCTTAATCCCTTATAACTTAGGGTATGAGAAATAGATGTTGGCCGATTCTCAAATCTACCCAACATGCACACAAAATTTCATAAAAATCGGTTCAGCCGTTTCGGAGGAGTATGATAACTAACATTGTGACACGAGAATTTTATACATAAGATTTTCAAAAGAGTAACTGCGGAGTTTCTTGCCAATTCTTCTGCAGAATCTACATTCATATCGGTGGTACCTTTACTTCTAAAAATAATAATCACTTAAATGTTTTAATTTGTAAAATGACGATTCGAAGGTGCTTTTGAAGTCTAATTGAATAGTTTTTTTTATTTGCTTATCCAACAGATAAGTTTAATCTATAATATAAAAATGAGTCGCTGAATGTGTTGCTAAGCGCAAAACTCGAGAACGGTTGGACCGATTTCGCTAATTCTTTTTTTTAAATATTCCTTGAAGTACGAGGATGGTTCTTACGGAGAGAAAAATTCAAAAAAAAAAATTTTAAATTTCCTGAAAAAGTCTAAAAACAACACTTTTCTATACTCCCATACAAAAGATTTGTGATAATACTTAAAAGTCACTGTTAGGCGATACGAAGTTCGCCGGGTCAGCTGGTATATTTATATTTTTATCCATTAAATACCACTTTTAACTGTATAACGGTTGTGGGTAACTTTTTGATGGATTATGGGGATCACCATCGATTTGGACGATATGTTGAGATATTATATCAATTCGCATATATCAATATTAAAGCAATTTATTAATTGGGGCCGAAAATTTGCAGGATAAGCATTATCAGATATCAGTGAAATAGGCGAGTAACCCTTAAAAAAATTAAATTATTATATTTTGTTCTGAACAAAAGCTTATAAAATTACTTTGTATTGTGTAAATTCTTGCTGTGTTAAAAGGAACGTATTTCAAATACTGTACGACGGATTATATTTAATTTACAATTATTGCACAATCGTTGTGCGATAACACTGACAATTATAATCTTATAATATATATATATAAGAATTGTTGAATGTAACATTTGTTACTAAGACACGCAGTTACTGGGTAGCAATATCGATTGTTTCATTTGCACCTTGACAGCAATAATTGCACAATTGTTATCACTTGGTCATTGCAATTTTATAACAATATGGTTTTTTTTTACAATTATTAATAAATCTTATTCTTACTAAATACAATCACAGCCTAAACAAAAATACTAGGCCATTATCGATGACACTCTTACACACTACTTTGTTTTTACAATTTTATTATACAGTATGTTCGAGTCCTAACTGCGTTCCTTGAAATGGTGTTGTAATAGATAATGTTCCACGTGAAAAAATAATTACTAGCCCTTTTTTAAATTTTACTTTGCATGCGTTCTGCATGATACCTTCCGTGAACACGTAAATACGACTTTAAAAGGAAAATGAAAAGGAACTGCGCATTAGAAAGAATTTTTAGTCCTTGTTGAATGTTATTTATTGTAAACTAGCTGACCCGGCGAACTTCGTATCGCCTAACACAAACTTTATCGTATGGTATTAAAGTTCAAATTGACTTTTAAGTATTATCACAAATCTTTTGTATGGGAGTATAGAAAAGTGTTGTTTTTAGACTTTTTCAGGAATTTTTAACTTTTTTTTTTAGAATTTTTCTCTCCGTAAGAACCATCCTCGTACTTCAAGGAATGCTTTAAAAAAAGAATTAGCGAAATCGGTCCAACCGTTCTCGAGTTTTGCGCTTAGCAACACATTCAGCGACTCATTTTTATATTATAGATTATAGCCGTTCTTACGCTTGGACGGTTATGCAGAAGTATGTTGCCAGAGCAGCTCGTATATGAAAACAAAGTAATATTTAATAAAGGGTTAGCAATATTTTTTTTACACGGAACGTGACCTACACCTACAGAAACCCATATTTCAAGAACGCAGTTAGAAGTCGAACGGGTTGTATATTAACTGACTTCATACCGCCATTTTTTTTTCGTTAGTATAATAATATAGTTTTGTTTTTTCATTTTCCATTCTGTAATCTTTGTAACAATAACAACAGTCGTTCAGAGGTAAGGCGAACGTACGTTTCGGGGATTTATTTATATTTGCAAGGGGGTCGTTCAAGTATTACGTAAACACCGAGGAGGGTTAGCTGTGTGGCTACGGCATTAAAGAATATTGCCACCCCCTCTCTTCCCGTGGGTGTCGTAACTACATTACTACCTAGGAACTTAAGAAGCCGACCGATGGCGAGATAACCATCCAACTGCTGGCTTTGTAATACACAGGCCGAAGACGGGCAGCAGCGTCTTCGGTGCGACAAAGCCAGTACTGCGGTCACCAACCCGCCTGCCCAGCGTGGTGACTATGGGCAACACACGAGTTCACGACATTTTTGACGCGAACTTGTTGAGGCCTATGTCCAGCAGTGGACCGCAATAGGCTGTAGTGATGAGGGGGGTAGGACATTATAATTCGCTTATTTTTGATGACATGGGGGCCGGGGGGGGGTCTAGCTGGTGGTTAAGTCAGCAATATTTATTTATTACTAGCTGAACGTACAGACTTCGTTCTGTCAAAAGTTTATAGTATTTTTTTTTTTAAGTAATAAAACCTTCCGTGGGCCTTGAGGAACATACAAAAAAATAAATTAGCCGAATTGGTCGAGACATTCTCGAGTTATGCGCTTAGCAACAACCATTTTTATTAATATAGACTTCTGAATAGATATGCCAATAGATATATATGCCAGTGTTTATGTAAGCATAGGGGGGGGGGGGTGATTAAAAAAAAACTTAAAAATTACTAAAACTCGGCTTACGTAATACTTGAACGACCCCTAGATATACATTTCCTCCAAGGTACCATTATTGACTTATAAATTTATATATATTAGCTAAAAAAGCAACTTCTAGTGATACTGAGGTCTTCTTTACCGCGATGTTTCTGCCTATTTTCCACATACTGCTGGTAGCCACCTCCTAGAATGCCTAGTAATATTATGAGACCTACCGTCGAGTTCGATTTGAATTTCTTCGCGCAGTCCTCTGGATTGTCCATGTTTAGGGTATAGATCTGAGAAGGAAAGATTCTTGTAATTTTTTTTTTGCCTATTTGCGCAATTTGCTCTGTCCCCAATATCCCCGTTTTCTGCCCCAAAGGTTGTGTGCTCCGCTTCCTGCATACAAGCGTACGGCTCACCTGATGGTAAGCGATTACCGTAGCTTATAGACGCCTGCAACACCAGAAGCATCGCAAGCGCGTTGCCGACCCAATCCCCAATCCCCCCAGGAGCTCTGGTCACCTTACTCACCAACAGGAACACAATACTACTTGAAAGCAGTATTATTTAGCTGTGGTCTTCTGTAAGGTCGAGGTTCCGCCGTGCCCTACCTCAGTTAACATGTATGAATATAGTAATTGTGATTACTTACAGACAACGATATCGGGTATTTTTATTATTATACTAGCTCACTCGGCAATCGTTGTCTTGCCGCTAAACGCTATTTAAAAATAGGAGTTGGTGGTAGAAGGGTGAATATTAAGGGTTGTATGTATTTTTCAACGCCAAATCATAATAATATAAAAAATAAATAATTTATCTGAAAATTAAAAAAATAATTTCTGGGGTGGACTACCCCCCCCCCCCCCTACCCTACTTAACATTTAGAGGGATGAAAAATAGATGTTGTTCGATTCTCAGACCTACCCGATATGCACACAAAATTTCATGAGAATCGGTCGAGCCGTTTCGGAGGAGTTTAACTACAAACACCGCGACACGAGAATTTTATATATTAGATATAAAAATAAATACATTATTTTTAAAAGTATGGAAAAAAAATAGCTATAACGTCAGTCTCGCCCTCCCTTTTAACCCACCATCTTCTCAACCCCCTACTTTTAACATTTCAGATCCTTAACCCCTCCACCCCTTAATTTTAACCAATAAACTATATAACTATTTCCTCAACCCCACTTCCTTTGAACCCTACACCTCAACCCTCCCTTCCACTTGCTTTGTAAGCCATTACGTTGTCACCCCCCTTTAAATTATCACTCAACCCCCCCTCACCTGCCTCCCCGCGTGTCCCGCGTACATCGCCAGTCCAATATAATACGGCGGCGCCAGGCCGGCAGCTTGGCCTGCCATAATAAGGCCTGTCAGACTGATGGCCAGGGCAGAGGTCAGCGCCGGTTTGTTGTACTGACCGAACGTCAGGGCCGTTGACTTCATACCTATTCGGGCGTCGTCTTCTTTATCCTGTAGAGGCGGATTGGATTACTTTACTATTCCGTCTGCTGTGTGACTACGGCAGTAAAGAATATAGCCACCCCCTCTCTTAACTAAGGGATAACACAGTTCCACTACCACCTTGGAACTTACAAAATAAATAAAGCCCACAGATGGCAGGATAACCATCATGAGTTCACGCATTTTTGACGTGAACTTGTGGAAGCCTATGTCCAACAGTGGACTGCGATAGGGTGACCTGACTATTCAGTGTCACTTATAATGCTTTTGTAGCCTACAAGAATAAGCAATCTTTTATTTTATTGGAATACCAAGCAAATATGCGTATTTGTTTGTTGGTCTTTTTGACCGACTTCAAAAAAAGAGGAGGTTACTTAATTCTACCGTATGTATATATATGTATGTTCGGAGATAGCTTCGTCGTTTATGAACCGATTTTGATAATTCTTTTTTTGTTGGAAAGGAGATATCCCTAGTTTGGTACCACGATAAGGAAACCGGGATCTGATGATGGGATCCCAGAGAAATCAAGTGAAATTCTCGAAAATCTGCATAACTTTTTACTGGATGTACTGATTTTAATGATTTTTAATTTAATCGAAAGCCGATGTTTATCACGTGATCACATTTAAATTTCATCGAGATCTAATTACAACTTTTCGAGTAATCTTTGATAATGCGTATTTACTTGACTATTTTTTCGTCTACCTACGTTGTATTACTCGTCGATGTAATTGAAATCGGTTTTTTTTTCGTTTGCTAGCAAACACAATTATTCACTTTAAAAAAAACGAGTGTGCTTTAGACCACACGACTGAAGTAAGACTTCTGCACAATAGGCCTGCACTGTGTCTTAGATATACGAAACGTAACTGGCTATGAGAGGAAGAGAGAAAGAAAATGTATGCTCGCACCTCTCTCCTTGCTTCGATCCCCTCACCCGATCACACTTTTCGTAACGCTCTCGTCACGCATTCACCAGCTTACTCCCCAAGTCAAGCGCGCGTAAAGAAGTCTTACTTCAAAAAGCTAGTAACGAAAAAAACTCACCTGATGCGCGTATATAGTATCGTACAACACCGTCCAGGCTATACCGGATACGTACAGCGGTAGGCATATTTCCGTCACGATGTGACCAGCTATGGCAGAGTACCCCAACAACGCTCCCCAGTTGAAAGCAGCGCCCAGCACTATTTGAGGGTAGTTTGTGAAGCGTTTCGCGAGGGGGTAGGTTATAACTAGGACTGCAATCAAAAAATATATATATTTATATATACTAGCTGACCCCGCAAACGTTTCTTTGCCATATATGTTATTAACCCGTTTAATCCCCCCCCCCCTTATAACTTAGGGGTATGAAAAATAGATGTTGGCCGATTCTCAGACCTACCAGATATGCATACAAAATTTTATTAAAATCGGTCGAGCCGTTTCGGAGGAGTTCAATGTTTAACACCATGATACGAGAATTTTATTACGGTAATCGCTTACCATCAGGTGAGCCGTACGCTTGTTTGCCGACCTAGTGACATAAAAAAAAATAATGTCGGGATGAAAATTAACCTGTATTGTTCCGTACTGACTTTCATTACAATTGATACAAATGAAAACGTTAAAAAGTTGTCAAAAAAATCACGCGATTGACGGACGACCCATAGAAGGTAACGAAACAAGCATACGGCTCACGTGATGGTAAGCGATTGCCGTAGCTTATAGACCCTACCCCGAATCCTTAAAACCTTAAAAAACCCCAAAACCTTACCCACCACAGGAACACAACACTGCTTGGGAGTGCATTTATCTGATCTGTTTATCTATATCTATATACATTTATACAAATAAATAAAATTGGAGTGTCTGTTTGTAATATTAAATTAACCGCTTTTTACTAAATGCATATGGATGTATACACGGTACATATACCAAAATAACATGTTTTACAATTCTCATCTGTCTGTCTGTTTCGGATAATCTCTCAAACGGCTGGACCGATTTTGATGGGACTTTCACTGGCAGATAGCTAATGTAATGTGCTTCGGAGAGCACGTTAAGATAGCGATCGTTACTCATAGTAGGGAATATATCCGCCAACCCGCATTAGAGCAGCGTGGTGGATTAAGCTCTGATCCTTCTCCTACACGGGGAAAGAGGCCTATGCCTGAAGTAAAAAGGCGTAACGTAGGCTTTTATTTCTGAAATTAATTTGTTTAATAACTAACTTTGCGAACTGAACAATACCTTTTCTGTTAAACTCCACGCAGACACAGTCGATGGCACATCTAGTAGTAACTAAAAATATTATTATAATTCATTTAAATAACAAAAATATAAACAAAAAACGAACTCACTCATACTAGACGCTCCCAGAACCACACTGTAACAGTTCAACTGAAGTAAGACAGCTAAACCTAGGCTTAATTGCAGCGCTAGGAATTTTATCGCCTGCCTATGAGTTATTTCTCCGGAAACCAATGGCCTATCTTTTGTTCGCTCCACCTTGAAAAAAAAAATGTGTGACTGTCTAAATAGGCACAAAAATGTCTTACTAGTCCTAAGAAAAAGATTAATACCATATCAAATGGTAAGTGAACGAATCAAATAACGCCATCTATCGATGATCGTTACGACAAGATGGCGTTGTTAGAAAACGTCGTTACGCCTTTAGACTTTACGCGATAGATGGCGTTAACAAAAACGTAACGAGGTCATTCGTTCAGTAGATTTTACTCGTCATATTTTTTTCATACCGGGGGCCTTGTATGAAAGTCAATTCTTAAAGAGTACACTCACAAATTAAATTATCATATTATAGAACTGAAACAGCAGCAGCTGAAAAACAGTAAAAAAAAAAAAAAACAAGTACCAACATTAGCTAAAACAGAGAACCTCTTTTTTTTACGTCCGTTAAAATACTAATGTAACAAACTCCATACCCGTGCATCGACATCTTTATCCCACAGGTCGTTGATGGTACACCCAGCGCCTCTCATGACACCGGCCCCGATGAGGAACAGGCCAGCGGTCTGGAGGCTCGTGGTCAACGGTACGGTCCCGGATAGGGACGCTAGGGCTATGGACCAGGAACATGGCCAGTAGAGGAGGTGGATACCTGGAAATGAGAGACATTTTTAAATCATTTTTAGGTCAATTATAGGTCATTTTTAGGTCAATTTTATGTCATTTTAGGTCATTTTTAAGAGAACTAAAATCAAAATCCAAAACAAAAATTACTTTATTCAAACAAGCTTCAAAAGCACTCTTAATTCGTCACTTTACAATTTAGAATAACACTGATTTTATAAAAATTTGACGCTTAACTTTATGAGTTATCCGTAATGTTGAATTAGTTGACTTCAACTACGTTGTATCATTCTTTTTTGGTCATTTAAATAAAAAACACTATTAAAAATTTATTTTCAAAATTTACTAAATAAAATAATACTGCTTTCAAACAGAGTTGTGTTCCTGTGTGAGTAGGGTGACCAGAGCTCCTGGGGGGGGGGATTACGGTCATCAACTTATGAAGCTTCTGGTATTGCAGGCGTCTATATATTATTAGCTACGGTAATCTCTTACCATCAATGAGCTGTATGCTTATTTACCGACACCTAGTTGTACAATAAAAAAAAATCTAGCTAAACTTATAAGTATACTAACCGATAGGCCTGTCCCACCTCGCCAATTTAATATACGGAACTATTTTATCCTTCCAAACACTCAAGCTTGTTGCTTTTTTACTATCGGCATCGTCATTTTTAATTTTATCGATAGTTATTTTAGGAGTTGACGTCTCTATAACGACCTTCTGTCGATGTTGATCACTTTGCGTTGAATGTACTCTCATATTCTTAAAGTATAATCTTTGGTTTTTTAAATATGGCTGTCCGCACAGACAAGTTTTTGGGTAGTTCGATTGTCTTGAGGTATTTTTGATGAATAGTAACATTTTCACAGTTTTCGTTGGTCGTAAGCTTGCGGTGAACATGGTTATCTGTGAAAAATCAAGAATTTTTTCAATCAAGTAAACTTCATATATAATAACAATAATAAACGCTTAACACTCAACAGCCCCCTGTACGATTTTCTCCCGTGTTGGTGTCCGGGAACACACACAATACACAAGCACAAACGCTCCGACCACGACAAGCATCTATACAGCTAATACAAATCTGTTGTGTGTAGGATCGAACTCGCGACCGCCAGCGCAACAGCCAGTACTCTGAGCGCTGCACTAACGCGTCGTCATATATGGATTAACTTTCGAATGAAAAATGCGAAAAAGGTGTTTGATTTCGTTAACTATATTTCTCTACAGTTATAGCTATTGTCCACATGATAAGCAATCAACAAACTTTTATTTTAATATAAAACGAATTTTTAATATCAAACAGAAAGAGAATCATTGATGAAACATTTTAGTATAAATAAAATTTGATATGCGTACATTTATCTGTGTTAATAGAACCTTTGTCTGATGCAGAAAATTTGTTAGTTAATATGACCTTACATCATCAATGATTCTTTCTTCATTTCTTAGACATAGTGGGAATACGGTATGATGGGGCTGACATGTCTGTGTAGAGAAAAGCCCCTAAAAAAGAAAAGAATTAAAAAGAAATCATAATGTTATAAATAATTTACTGCATGTGAAGCTACCACCAATTTGGAATAACTGCTGATATACAATTATTACTGCTGAGAAGATCAACAAGACAACTATAAAGCTCAGCAGACAATATAACTAAATATAGACATATAATCAAGATGATCAGAACGGAGGTAAGGCATAGTGGGAAATTACCTGCTCAAAATATGGAGCAGCCCGACTAGGGTAGTATAACGATCTTACAGAAGATAACAGCTAAATAATACCATTTTCAAGCAGTGTTTTATTCCTGTGGTGAGTAAGGTGACCAGAGCTCCTGGAGAGGAGGTCGAAACACGTTGGGGAAAAGGTCGGCAACGCGTTTGCGATGCTTCTGGGGTTTCAGACTTCTATAAGCTACGGTAATCGCTTACCATCAGGTGAGCCGTTCGCTTGTTTGCTGATCTAGATACAAAAAAATATGTAAAACAGATCCGAACGAAAAATTGCAGTCCACAATCAAATTTATTTAAACCCACACACATTGAGAAAATTACTCTCATTAAAAGAAATATAATTAGAATTCGAATGTACAAACTATTGATTACGATATAACTACATATAAATTTCTCTCTTAAAACATACATATAAATTCTAAGAGTAAGTTCAATTTGTAAAGAAACAGGAAAACACGTTAATGAAACAGGTTATTTATATTTATATTAAAGTTACTCACGGCACAAAATTATCTATTAAACAATTTAAGATTTTTACGTAAAAACCAAGTTAAGCAATTTCAAATTATGAAAAAAAAATAATAAAAACACGTAATGACATAACATATAACCTCAATAACAAGTTATTAAGTAATAAAAATGTAATAAAATTCTAACCTTCGTTTACAAGTTCAAGTTACACTTTTTAATACTATTTAATAAAATGTAGCAAGAATGTTTATTTCTCCTTACAAGGTTATGTTTCCGACACAAAAATCACTATTTTTACATAAAATATTTATAATAATACATGATTTTGTATGTTACGTAAATGTATTAAAATTCGCACTTTTGGGTGTTAATGTTTTTTTTAACGTTTTATTGTAATTTTAATTATTTTCGATATATTTTTCATAATAAAATCGAATGAACGGCGTTATACCAATGCCATCCCACCACAGACTATCGTCGTCACAAAATAATTGGCCCGTTTTGACGTTTGTCATCAGGACGTAAATAGTGAGGTTCGATACGACTCGGTATTCGTAACTCAAAATAAACCGATTCAAGTTTTTACAAGTATTTGATCGATTTGGTTATGTAACGTAAAGTGCATATGATTACTTAAAATAATCATCAGATCTAAATCAAACATAAATGGAACTACAAAACAAGTATTCGATTAAAACAAGAATAATCTAAATCGTTACACCGAGTAAAATGTTATGAGGTATAATATAACATAGGTCGACAAAAAAAAAATAGTCAAGTAAATACGAATTATTAAATATAGCTCCATGTGATACGCTAAGGTTTCTTTCGATTTCTTCGGGATGCCATCTCAGATCCTGCTTTCCTTATTACGGTACCACCCTTTTGATATCTACTTTCCAACAATAAAAGAATTAGCGAAATCGATTCATAACCGAGCGAGTTATGTTGGACCAAAGTATAAGAACAATAGAAGTAAATGCATGATCAGCGGAATAGGAATAAGAAATGAATTCTCACGTTGTCTCATGCTTTGGGATCAAAGAGCAACACGGAGGGGAGTAGCCATTGCGTCTGCTACCGATACAAAATTGTCTGTCATTTTTTGCGGGGGGAAATTACACACATGCACACTTTATCTAATTCCCACACAAAAATAATCGTCTGTCACTACGAAACTCACACATACTAAATTAAAATCACACTTACATTTTTTACACACACATAGATACATTCTGTGTCATTACAGTATAATAACACGCCGCAACTACACTGACAAGTTTCTTACAGCCATGGTTGTAACAACTGTCGATATCCATTATCGATAAATTCAAGTACTCGGTTAGGGAAATAAGCTTTTTAAAGTGATACAAAGGTAACATGTTATTATAAAAATAGGCTTAATTTATTATACACTACAAATCAAACATCTTCATGTAAAATAAACGATTATAAAGAGTAAAGATTTGATTGTTTGTTTGTTAGCATTGAATAGGCTCCGAAACTACTGGACCGATTCAAAAAATTATTTCACCGTTAAGAAGCTACATAATACTTGAGCGACATAGGTTATACTATATTTTCAAAAATATTAGGGATCCTTACTAAAACTCCAATAATTTAACCCAAGGAATAAAAAAAATAACCTAAAAAATTCCTTACATTGCGTACGCTGCAAAAACTAATGATAATAGAAATATATAATATAGTAGACTTTGTACAACACATCATTATCAACAATTATTGTATTTGCTCGCAAACGAAAACAAAACTGACTTCAATTACATCGACAAGTAATACAATATACGTAATATATACGCGTTATCAAAGGTTACTCAAATAGTTGTTATCAGATCTCGATGAAATTTAAAAGCGACCACATGATAAACATCAGCTTTCTGTTAAATTAAAAATCATCAAAATCGGTTCACCCAGTCAAAAGTTCTGAAGTAACATACATAAAAAAATACAGTCGAATTGAGAACCTCCCCTTTTTGGAAGTCAGTTAAAAAGTGTCGCGACAGCCTATGTCTAACTATTATAATTATGTCACAATAAGTTTGGTGCAACGTTGTTGTGCCAAACAATGCCAGTCTACAATAAACGATTTAAAGTTAACATACATTTTAAGGAATTGATGACGTACACGGTGATGTTAACGAATCGGGAGTAGGGAGCGTAACACTAATGGCATCATAAGATGATAGCTTGTCATCTGCTAGATTTAATGATTTGTTGATGACTCTGAAAGGATGGGCATTGTTCATTTTCAAAGTTGATAAATCTAAGCTTCATTTCACTACTATGACTAAGGTGAACCATATCTTGATTACCTTGTACATGAGACAAAAAAAAAACTTACGGGACAAAAACAGTGTGGCGTTAGTGTTGATTTGGTGCCCTCGACTAATCCTTCTATTGTTCGTCAACACTTAAAAGTTAGCGGTATTGATATGATCTGAACAAATTACACTATTTTTTGTGGGCTTCTAGGTTAATCTGTTATTACCATTTTTTTCCATGTATCCCTTAAATTTGGATTTTTAGAAAACCTGCCAAATTTTTATATAAAACCTTATGGTGGAAGTTCACATTAAGTAATTCTAGTAAAATGTATTAATACTCATAATACGTGTATTATATTTAATTTAATGCAATTTTATTATATAACTATGTTTATTAAGAAAAGCTAGCAATATAATATTTTAAATAAATCAAAATCTCAAAAATGTCTGTCTCCTCTTTTGCCTTTGCCATTTTTATCGATAACCATCTACAAACAAACCGGTAACAACACTATCGCTCGGCGACAGTGACTTCTCGGAAATAGACTCCGATCAGTCGCTCGACCGATCCGCATATTGTATGCGGGCGTGCGGCCTGTGTTGGTAAACAAATCGAGTCAACACGAACGATAATATTTGTAATTTTTAAGTTTAAAAAAGGTTTAAAAGAAGTATACAAGTAATAATGTGATTAAAAAATACTTACGTATGAAAGGTCACGCCATGTTTTAGTAAATTTGACGTGGCAGATCGTTTTTTGCAATAAAAAACAGAACAATTTGGCATTTTTTGAAGGACGTTGATTCAATCGCGCAACTAGATTTAGTCTAGTGATCAGTGCGGCGGCAACTAGTTTTATTGTATGCATATGGCCATTTGGCCTTATACCTTGACAGAGGGGAACGCCTGTACATGGCTACTCCCCTCCGTGTTGCTCTTTGTTTGGGATCATATGTCTTGGAAAAGTTTTATTAGAATTAAATCTAGGATTAATCCAGAGCATGTTATTCTGTTCGGACGTGTCCATTGTAATTTTAAATAATTTTTAATTAAATAGTTTTAGTTTAATTAATGTAATATTTTTTAAAAAGCTCTTTCGCGCTCCCGTAAACTTGTCTAGCTTCGTCGTTACACACACATGAAGTCTTGAGAAGTCGGTTAAAAACAACGCATGATGGAGTTTTCTTCTAATTCGAATTTTAATTTTTTTTTTTTTTTTTGTACCCTTAAAGTTAATAAATTAATTTACTTGTCCATCTCAAAGTAGACAAAAATATACTTTTGTATATACTGGCAACATTTTTACCTGGTTATAAGATCAAAACTTCAAATTCCAAGAGATCTTGATTGACGTTATTGACATATTGGTTGAATAAAAAAACTAAAAAAAAACTAAAATCTTCGCCGAGTACTACCTTCACGTAATATTTTAAAATTAAATAAAAAAGTTTATTTAACAGAGTTGATCATAATATTGTTTTTACGGGCTTTATTTCTTATTATAAAATGATGTGATAATATTAATTAATTCGAGGTGTTAAGTATAAATATTAATTTAGTGTAAAGGAATAAAAAAAAATACCTAGTTGATATATAGTACTAAAATATTAGTGCGTTTGCGTTACACCTTTTCCTTTCGTGAAATAAAAAAAAAATTATAGGAGAAAAGATTTTTAACCAAAATGTATGCTATGTAAATAAACTATTGTGGATAAAATGAACACACAGGCGAAGAAAAATGTTAAATCAACTAAAAATACGTTTGGAGAATACAAGTGTAAAATATGTACCAAGGTATTTATATGCCTATCTTATTATTTTAATTAGAATTAAAAATTCAAGATAAATATAGGTGTTTAACATATTTAAATATTGAAATCCTGAAATAGTACGGAGACTAACGTTTTTCGTAATATCATAAATATTTCATCAATAATTGCTATGATGATATAATATAAATATATTATTTTGCTACTTTTTTTTTGTTATTTATTTATTGTAACAATTTTTAATACATTGTAACATTCATGTTGTAATTTTTTTTTTAATACAAATCGTATTTACTGAGAATTGTAAGTATAATACAATTTAACATCTGTCGAGACTTATGTTTTAATTTATAAGATGACAATTAGAAGGTTCTTATGAAGTGTATTGGAAAGCTATGATGTTGATAATGAAAAGAAGGTTTAATATTACTGGCTGTTATGTTAGATTTGTCGACTTTTATGGTTTAAAAATGTCTTAAAAGAGTAACGTTTGAGTACCGGTCCATGGACCTAAAACCAGTTGCTCCAATGGGCCGGTCAAACTTAACTTTAATATTTTTATGTCACATTCATGATATAATAGGAATGTCATGTCTACCGAGATACTAGGATCTACGCTTCAGCCTGTAATATCCCACTACCGGGCATAGGCCTCTTTCCCCATGTAGGAGAAGGATCAGAGCTTAATCCACCACGCTGCTCCACTACGGGCCGTATATATTCCCTACCATGAGTAACGATCGCTATCAGGTGTACATGATAACAACAGGGATTGACGGCTTAGCATCTAGTGTGCAGTAAATATTGTGACTAAGTTAAGGTTTCTACATAACAGTGATACGTTACCTGTGTTTGTAATGTACTTAATGTTCAGATGTTGAAGTTTTTAAATTCATTATTGTTTGACCCTGTCTTTTTGAGAATGTACATAACTTAGTGATATTCTACAAGTGTGAGTAGCTTATGGTGAAATAAATATTTTAATTTAATTTCAAACAGCTAAATAAGCTTTCAAGCAGTTTGGTCTTCCTGTATCAGTTAAGTAGGGTCGGCAATGTGCTAGCGATACTCCTGGTACAAGCGTCTATAAGCTATATAGCTAGTTTGCCAACCCACAAAAAAAAATTATTCCAGGATTCGTCAATGAAACAATCAAATGTTACAGCTTTATAAAAATATTTTCAGGTATTCTCCGATAATTCAGGACTCTCCCACCACATCCAACTCCACAACACAGACCGTCCGTTCTCGTGCAAGCTCTGTTCGTACACGTGTAAAACAAAGAAATACTTGACGAAACACGTCAAGACCGTCCACCAAGCGGCAACGGAGCACGAGTGCACTTACTGTGATAGAAAATTCCACTACAAAAGTCTGTTGGACCAACATATGTACATACATACCGGTAATCCATGAATTATATAATTTTATAGAAGTCGAACTTCTTTAAGCATTCTTGGCTTGGTAAGTTGGTGAATGTGTGACGAGAGCGTTACGAAAAGTTTGATGGGGCGAGGGGAACGGAAGTTGAGAGGGAGATGTAAGTTAGTAAAGATAGAATGAGAGAGTTTTATGTATGGTAGGTACCCCATACAGTGACGTAGCGAGCTTTTTAGCGCCCCCCCCCCCCATTCGTAAACCATATATGTCCAGCAATTTTTTGTTTTGTGGACATTTCGCGGGTTGTGGGTTCGATTCCCGCCTGAAACTGGATGTAATACTTGTATTTATATGTCTTACTTCCATGCATATTTTTCAACTTTTTTTGGTTTGCGAGCAGACACTTATTGTTTCATATTGGTTTACATACTTAAAAAAAGTGTGTTTACGTATGAACTCACTTAAGAAGTTATACTTCATTGGCTAGCTAACTTCACGTTGCTAACTTCTTCGTTGACTGGCTAACTTCAGGGTGTCGATTTTTTGTGACGGTGTGCACGCGCATCGTAAAAATGTACTGTCATCATTATTCCCTAATGCGCTAAAAGAAGTATAACTTCTAAAATTAGATTCGTCATTCGTCGTTCATAGTTAATGATATAATGTAGGCTATAATTCGTTTCAGATGCGAGGCCTTATAAGTGCGATGTGTGCGGTAAAGGCTTTAATACGACGTACTCGTTGAACACACACAAATACATACATTCAGGTATGCTTCGATGTTACATCTATTATTGTATTATATACATTTTTATATGAATATGGTATCGAAATTGAACAGTAGCTAGCTAGGATGTTTGAGGTGTGCCTGTGCTTAAAAATTTCTAAAATATATACTATTCAGCCTGTAACATCCCGCAGCAGGGCCTCTATCTCCGTGTAGGAGAAGGGTCAGAGCTTAATCTACCACGCTGCACCATTGTGGGTTGGGGGATATATTTCCTAATTCCGTACTGTGAGTGACGATCTTCAGGTATTTATGATAACAACCGGGACCAACAGCTTAACGTGTTATCCGAGGCACTGTGAAGAGACCCACAAGGACAGACATCCAAACGTGGAAGAAATGTTTGTCCAAATATCCAAAATGTATACAGAATGGTATTTATGATTTTAACTGAAATAAATGAAATGCTGATAGTAATGTCATATATATATCATATGTATGTCATTAGGTAATGACAATTCTTTTCAAATATTTAACATAGTAGTCGTCATCGATACAATCAGATGGCCTCACGCATTGTCCAGAACTTTCGACGAATCTGGAATAGAATAAAATCAAATATATAAAATTCTCGTGTCACAATGTTAAGGGACAAAACTCCTCCAAAACGGATTGACCGATTCTTATGAAAGTTTTTGTGCATATTTGTTAGGTCTGAGAATCGGTGAAACCCCTAAGGTATAAAGATGGTCCACCCCAATTTGTTTTTTTTTATGACATTTTTTAATATTTATTTTGTTATGATTTGGCTTTTAAAAATACATAAAACCCTAAATTTCCACCCTTTTACTACCAACCATTATTTTTAAATAGGTATTTTAATATTTTAGAAATAACATATATAGAAAAAAACGTTTGCCGGGTCAGCTAGTATGTATATAAACATGGGCCATAACCAGAACTTTGCAGTTGGGACAAAGCCAAATAAATGTAAAACTCGATAAGTAGAAGAAAAATGTAATATTTTTCATTTATAGCACATTTTCATTTCCTTTCAATATCTACACTACTTCAGTAATAAGGTTTTGACTAAATCTACCTAAAATTATCTATTACTAGCGACCCGCTCCAGCTTCGCACGGGTATTCAATATAATTATAGCCTATGTCATTCACTGAAAAAATGATTAAAATCGATCCAGTAGTTTTGATTTATTCATTACTGCCCGTGGCCCGCACGCGTGGAACCGCCGCAAACGCTACGTACCGCAATTTTTAAATCTGTAATATCTTCGAAAATATTCATTTAAATCATATGCTGTAAAGAGCCATATAGATCTATATTAAATCAACAATGTATTTAAGGTAATTAATTAGATAAGGATAAATGCTGTATTGGTTAAAATCGCTTCGAATATTAGCAATTATTTGTCGCAAAAAGTAAATGACAAAAAAATGTTATTGTGGGATATCCATAAGGGATAGGGATATACCATAGCGGAGTTTTCTGTAGACCTTTTCAATGTGTACAATACTTTGTACATTATTTTGATAAATCTCGTAGGGTTCAGGCTGCGTTTGCAATGTAAGCGGAAAAAATGTAATTATTTACGACATCACATTAGAAACCTCAAAAATAACAGTATTTTTCTACTATTTAATGGATGTTATTATACATATAAACCTTCCTCTTCGATCACCCTATCTATTAAAAAAAACTAGTAGTTTTAAAGATTTAAGCATACATAGGGACATAGAGACAGAGACTTTGTTTTATACTATGTAGTGATTTGTTATTATTTGTATTTGTTGTTATTCCACTTCCACTCCACCACCACGTGTGAGCAGTCGTCGTCGTCGTCTTGGGTGAGGCGAGATGGGGTCGCTCACAACAAGGCTACCCCTCAAACATGTGGGGTTCTGTCGTCCGGCCGGCGACCCCACTATTACGAGGGGGGGGGGGGAAGGAGATGGGCAAATCGTCTCCTCCTTGCCCCCGTACCTCTGCGCCGGAGTGGGTCAGCGGAGACGTCATTCTCCCTGGCCCGCCCCGCGTCCTCCGTCATTACCTCTTCGCAGAGGGAGAGCGCCGCCTGCCACGATCTCTCACGGTCGAGCATGGCTTTTACGACGCTCGGCAGTGAGAGATCCGTCAGAATTCCACTTTCAATCCACTTCAGCCTAATACAGTCTATTGCTGGACATAGGCCTCCAAAAGTTCGCGCCATAAATGGCGTGAACTCATGTGTGTTGCCCGTAGTCGCCACGCTGGGCAGGCGGGTTGGTGACCGGGCTGTTTTTGTCGCACCGAAGACGCTGCTGCCCGTCTTCGGCCTGTGTCTTTCAAAGCCAACAGTTTGTTGTTATTAATACAGTCGAATTTAGAACTTCGTCTTTTTTGGTGGGATACAGGCTTTCAACAGTAGTATAAGAAAATTTAAAAGAAAAAGGACCTACCCTCGCTTGCAATAACAACCAGGAACAGATATAGTCAGACACTGTCTAGACTTCAAAGTTATGACATGGGAGTGACTCTTGTGTAGGTCGACGGACTTCCGCAAATATTTTAAAAGTTTATTTACGTCGAGTATATTGTTGCGCAAGTCGGTGTTTTGTCCGAATATATTGTCCAGAAGGATCTGAAATTATTCAGAAAAGTGTCCAAAAATTAGAAATTAATTGGGTTACGAATGTCCCCTATAGAATCATACGATATCTTCTACTTTAGTCCTAATTTTATATCGATACAAAATATCTGATAAAGTATATGATAGTCTATCAGCAACTTAAATATGTGATTTAAGAGATTACAAATAGAAATATTTCAGGCCAAATATAATAATATGGTGGCAAAAAAGAAAAATCATATAATAAACTTTAATCTGTTAGATAAAGCTATATATATATTTATAAAATACTGATGAATTGGCTTTAAAAGTCAATTCACTTACCGAAGAAATTGTTTTTAACGTACTCAATGAAAAAGTAGGTTACTGGGTGTGCCGATTTTAATGATTCTTTGCACATTCAAAAGCTGATGTTGTCGTGTGGTTCCATTTAAATTTGATCGAGGTCTGGCGAGTTGTTTTTTAGTTATCGCTAATAATGCGTAATCATCATCATCATCATCATCATCATCATCATCATCATCATCATCATTGGCCTTAGTCCGTCTATTGCAGACGATTTAGACAGTGTCAGACAGACACTGTGTCGCCTAGGACACTCTTCAGGAAAACACAGAGTTGCCTAAGCTCTGCGCCACCCTCTCGACCTCACTGGCTAGGTCCACAGGAACGACGAGTCGATACGTGTGGAGCCAGTTCGGCTGCAGGAGTCTTTCGCATTTTAGAGCCACGAATGCTTGACGGAGACCCCATTCCGGGTTTCAAGTGAAGTTTTCCTTCTCCAGGACCCTGATGATTTTGAGCCAGGTTTATCCCTCGGTCGCCTTTTACGAGGGAGTGGTGCTATTCTACTCGGCCGACACCACACGGCACTAATGCGCAATATAACGGTGACGACGTTCACATTTTATTGTTTACTAGCTGCTGCCCGCGACGTCGTCTGCGTGAACAGCACCAAAACTACCTACGATTATACCTTTTAAAATAACATTCATTTACCCGTTTCTTCTTTATATTTCATATCTACAGAAAATTCCCATAGATGCTTTAAAATTGTCTTGTCTACTTATATTCATTTAATTATGTTTATCGGTTTGGTTATTTTATTGCGTGATTTTTATAGTGTGAAGCTAGCTTATATAGCATGACTACTAACATAATAATAACAACATTCAAATATGCGTCATTAGATTACACGTTGTTACAGAATGCGTTGAGGAAATAAAGGTTCACTGCTCGTTCCCGGTAGGTGATAGCATGATAATATGTAGCCTATATGTTGACCCGACTTCTTAATAATATTCGTGCCAAATTTGAAGTAAATCCATTCGGTACTTTTTGAGTTTATCCCGGACATACATACAGACAAACAGACAAAAATTCTAAAAACTATATTTTTGGCTTCGGTATCGATTGTAGATCACACTCCAAGTATTCTTTTAAAAAAATATTCAATGTACAGTTTTTATATATATATATATATCACTAGGTCGGCAAACAAGTGTACGGCTCACCTGATGGTAAGAGATTACCGTAGCTTATAGACGCCTGCAACCCCAGAAGTATTGCAAACGCGTTGCCGACCAAATCCCCAATCCCCCCAGGAGCTCTGGTCACCTTACTCACCAACAGGAACACAATACTGCTTGAAAACAATATTATTTAGCTGTGATCTTCTGTAAGGTCGAGGTACTACCCCAGTCGGGCTGCTCCGTATTTTAAGCAGGAAATTCCTGCTTTGCCCTACCTCAGTTACAGTTTTGACTTTCCTACCATTTTATTATATGTATAGATTAGCTGTGCTCCGCGGTTTACCCGCGTTAGTTTGAGGAATAAACGATTTCAAATATTTAGTCTATAGCCTACCTCGGTGAACGGACTATCAAATAGGATTTATCAAATCGAACCTGCAGTCCCTTACATTAACTCGTTCAAACATGCAAATTCTTTAGTTTCATACAATTTGTATAGATTTGTCTTTGTGTATAGGATGCTTTGGAGAGTAAAACTTCCTTACACACGCTTGGGGAGTAAGCTGGCTCCTTCATGGGCGAGGCGGACGGAAGTTTAGAGGGAGATATAGGTTAGTGAAGATAGAAAGAGAGAGAGTTACGTTTTTACGAAGTTTTACTTCAGTCGTGTGATTCTAAAGTACACTCGTTTTTATTTTACTCGGTTTTTTTTTTGGAAATTATTCACGTACCTCAGTCATTTCCTCGGTAAATTTAAAGGCAGTGTCAGCGTATTCATTTAAAACATTGGTCATAATGGATAGGAATTTTCCATCGAAATTCGATCTTCTAGAACATTCTCTACGAACGACTTTACCAAGCAGTAATTTTTTCTTGAATTTGTCCAAGTACCAACATTTTTTCTTTCCCTCACCATCATAACCCTGACCGATTCGGGTGGCATTTTTGCCTAAGATTTTATATGGACGCAGTATATCTTCTGAATTTTGTAGGCTTTTAAATATTTCATTCTTATAAACGCCTATGTTTTCCTTGGTGTGTTTACAAGGTTTCTTATTTTCTTTTTTGATATTTTCATCGAGAATGGAATTTTTTCGTAAAACCTGATTTTGCGTGTGAATATTTCCCACAAAATATTCTTCTTTTAAGAATCTACTGTGCTCGTTCTGACCGAACTGCTCCTGTATTGATTTCTTGTAATCCAACATTATTAATCTGAAATGCGTTCATTAAGGAATACGATTATGACGTTATTTTTGACTGCACAACATTAGCGAACTGAAATAATAAATCTGCGCGATTTTGTGAATTAAATGTCTAGTTAAAAAAAGTAAAAAGAGTCTAGGATAGCTCACGAAATACTTGTGTGATTTAAATTAATTTCAGTCAGTCAGTCGGTCAATTCAGCCTATTGCAGTCCACTGCTGGACATAGGACTCCCAAAGTTCAGACGTTAAATAAATATCTTATAACATACACACACGGTCGTCTGTTCCTACGGTAATACAATATAATACAATACAAATATACTGTATTGTACAACCAAAAACAATACAAGTAACTTAAAAGAAAAAGAAACAAGCGAGAAAAAATAATAATAATAATAACAAAAAAAGGAATGTACAAAAGGCGGTCTTATCGCTAAATAGCGATCTCTTCCAGACAACCTTTAGAAAAAGGACATGAATAAGAATAAAGCGGTAACCAACTTAATGCCTGTGTGATAACAGACGGCTGACATAGCGTCATATATATGTTGATAAATACATATAAATAATATTTATATAAATTAATAGGCCAGAACTCCTGGAGAGAGTCAAGGGTAGGATCGCCAATACGCTTACGATGCTCTTGTGTTGCAGACGTCTATAGGCTATGGTACCTACCATCCGGCTTGCTTGCCACCGTAATGATATATAGAAAATGAGAATCGTTTACTGTAGGTATGGAAACTGGGTACTGTTTGTATTACCTTTCGATGGCATCTCGTACGCTAGCACATAACACAGGGCAGGAGTACCCAGTAGGTACCCAGCTCATCGCGTTTGAATCCTCGCAGAATACCCTCGCTTCAACGTATCCCAATAATATTAGTATGGAAAACATTAACGCTTAGTTTCTAAAAATATATAAAAATATAATACCCCAGTGAACACATGACCTATAACTGACGTCACATGTAGATCATATAAGTATAGTGATCTACATGTGATGTAAGTTGTAGGTAATGTCATTTGTGGTGCAAGACGAAGATACAAAATTAAAGAAAAAAAAACAGGTGTGCTTTAAACAACACGACTGAAATAAAACTTACGAAACGTAGCTCTGTTTCTCTTTCTCTTTCTGTAGGTATATAAGTTAGTGAAGATAGAGAAATAGAGTTACGTTAGTTAAGTTTTACTTCAGTCGTGTGGTCTAAAGCACTCGTTTTTTATACTAACTACTATAGAACTGGTCAACAATATCGTCACTTACGAAAGTAATACAACTGTAGGTAGCCGTGTTATCTTTCAGTAAAATATTTAAAAATTACGTATGTCTGAATTAAGGAGTTAATTTTCAGAAACGTCGCTTGTGATAGAACTAATAAAACTGAAATTAAAAATGTCTGTTTAAATGTTGCAAAGATATTCTATTCAAATTGTTATCATGTACGCCTGATAGCGATCGTTACTCATAGTAGGGAATATATACAACCCGCATTGGAGCAGCGTGGTGGATTAAGCTCTGATCATTCTCCTACATGTGAAAAGAGACCTATGCCCTGCAGTTGGATATTACAGGCTGGAGCGTAATTTAAATGTGCTTTTTTAAATCTAACTATTATCTCTTTTTTTTTAATAAAAAAAAAAATACCAAAAATTATTGAACAAGCAAACCCAAGAAGCGTAATAAGAGAAACGATAAAATTAAATTATCCGTAACCGATTGCTACTTTCGTTCAAATTATACGGTAACTGATAGTTATTAACCGATTTTGAAAGAAGGAGTTGATTTTCGCAGAGTTCCATTTGACTAAGCTTATTGTACGTAAGTTCTATCAACACTGCCAAAATTCTACCAAAATTTAACCCGTAAGTTTGAAAAACGCTACGCGCATTTTGTTTATTTACCTAAATCTAAGTCCAACCCCCCAGTTCCAGTGACCAAGCGTGGTATTTTTGAAGACCCCCCCCCCCCCTGAAAGTGCCACGTGGTATGATTACGTCCATATAATGTTCAGTTCAATAAATAATCTTGATAATTGAGGCATTTTAATTGTATAATAAACTAGCATCCCGCCTGGCTTCGTACGGGTATTTAACAAACTATAAAAAGTATTTAAAAAAACCGACTTCAATTACATCGACAAGTAAAATACAACGTAAGTAGATGAATATGCTGTGTGGTTACGGCATTAAAGAATATAGCCACCCCCTCTCTACCCGAGGGTATCGTAAGAGGCGACTAAGGGATAACACAGTTCCACTACCACCTTGGGACTTAAGAAGCCGACCGATGGCGAGATAACCATCCAACTGCTGGCTTTGAAATACACAGGCCGAAGACGGGCAGCAGCGTCTTCGGTGCGACAAAGCCAGCCCTGCGGTCACCAACCCGCCTGCCCAGCGTGGTGACTATGGGCAAAACACATGAGTTCACGCCATATTTGGCGTGAACTTGTGGAGGCCTATGTCCAGTAGTGGACTGCGAAAGGCTGATGTGATGAGATGAATATAGTCGAGTTAATACGCGTTATCATAAGGTACTGGTCAGATATCGATTAAAATGAATTGAGACAACTTGACACGCACCACCGAAATCAGTTCAAAGTTCAGTTTAGTCAAAAGTTCTGACGTAACATACATAAATAGTGTGTGTGTACTTATGTACGCACGTAAGAAGTTACATTCATTGGCTAGCTAACTTCAAGTTTTTAACTTCTTCGTTGACTACCTAACTTCAGGGTGTCAGTTTTTCGTTGCGTGCCAAAAAAAGTATAACTTCTAAACTATAATCGAATCCGAGCACCTCCCGATGTTTCGGAGGTCAGTTAAAAACCCAGCAGACAGCTTCAGCCCTTGAAACATTTCGCTAGTGACTATTAACATCGTCGGAACTGCAAAATTGCATTTTTTTTGTTTATTTCATAAAACGTTCCCAAATAACCAAGTCTATCATCAGCTGAAGAGATTTTTTTTATTTTATGCATATATTATTTAGTTGTGGTACTTCTGACAAATCAGTACCTATCTATAGTCTTAATCTATATCTATAATCTATAATAATATATATAAAAGCGAAAGGTCACTCACTCATCACGAAATCTCCGAAACTATAACACCTACAAACTTGAAATTTAGCAGGTAGGTTCCTTATAAGACGTAGGCATCCGCTAAGAACGGATTTTACGAAACTCGACCCCTAAGGAGGTAAAACGGGGGTTGGAAGTTTGTATGAAAGTCTTATGTTTTTGAAGTAAGAGACTTGAAATTTAAAATGTAAGCTCTATAGATGGTGAAAAGGTCTCCAAATAATGTATCTTTAGAAATCAATCCCTATTTAAGGTTAAAACGGGGGATAGTATGTTGGCTCACTGATCACGAAATCTCCGAAACTATAACAGTTACAAACTTGAAATTTGGCAGAAAGGCTCCTTATAGGGTGTAGAATCCGATAAGAACGGATTTTGCGATATTCCACCGCTGAGAGGGTTTAATTGGGGTCGAGAGTTTTACTGGAAGTTTACCGGGAAAACGTTGTGACTCACTGATTTCAACGCGGGCGAAGCCGCCGGCACTGCTAGTCTGTTAAAAAAGTAACAACTGACTTTTCTAATATTTACACATTAAATACCGGCTAGTAATAATATTAAACATAAATAGCCTGTACAGCATTACTTTAAAATTTCATGATCCTGCTTAAAATAAGTAAAAAGATACACGCAATGTACACTTTGAATCGCTCTCCTGTAAAGTTGCTGTTTTTCACATCCGACGTTTTTAATAGTTATGGGCGATTTATTTGCAGATTTGAAACCGTTCAAATGCAAGTACTGCGATTACGCCTGTAGGGATAGTTCGACGCTACGCAAGCACGAGGAGAGACACGTGGGCATATCGAGGCGTTATCAGTGCAAAATGTGTGATAAGAGGTATGGAAATTGCTTTTTTATTTATTTATTTACGACGCCGCGTTGGCGCAGCGGTCACAGCCATGGATTGTGCCTGTTGCGCTGGCGGTTGCGGGTTCGATCCCCGCACATGACAAACATTTGTATTGACCATACACGTGTTTGCCGTGGTCTGGGTGTTTGTGCAGTCCTTGTGGGTCTCCCCACCGTGCCTCGGAGAGCACGTTAAGCCGTCGGTCCCGGTTGTTATCATGTACACCTGATAGCGATCGTCACTCATAGTAGGGAATTTATCCGCCAACCCGCATTGGAGCAGCGTGGTGGATTAAGCTCTGATCCTTCTTTTACATGGGGAGAGAGACCTATGCCCAGTAGTGGGATATTACAGGCTGAAGCGTATTTATTTATTTATGTACTAAAACAACGTTAAAGAACAAGTTGCGCAAAAGGCGGCGTTAAAGCCAGTCTTATCTAATAATTAAAATAATTATTTGTACACTTCCTAACCGCTTTTCTATGCGCTGTCCTATACCCAAAGGTCGTCTGGAAGAAATCGCTCTATTAGCGATAAGACCGCCTTTGTGCATCTTCCTCTAATTGTACTACTTTTGTTTGCATCTTTTAATGGTGTGCAATAAAGAGTATTATTATTATTATTATTATTATCTAGAACAGAATTAAGAAAAAAAAAATGGCAGTTATAGAGACGGCCGTGGAAGTGAAAACTTAGAACATTTAGTGTTAGAATTTGTATGTCGGTGACGTAGATTTCACAAATCAAAAGAGCGTCTAAGGCGCAGCGCATGTGACGCGAACCCATAGGATATTACCCTTTTTTTACGTGGGGAAAATCCATCATGGATACCCTCCAGCGCAGAGGCGCCAGAGGGTTATGTCAGACTCCTACTGACTACAAACCACCACGTGTGAGCAGTCGTCCGCCTGGGTGTGGCGAGATGGGGTCGCGCTAGCATTCGCCACCTCGCCCCGGGATAAGATATTCCCCTACCAAAAAGTGTCCAACGCGTCTCTAAAGAACTTTCCACTTCAAAAAACGTGTGTACCTTAGACCACACGACTGAAGTAAACCTTCTTTAGCTCCATCTAACGTATATCTTCCTCTCAACTTCCGTTCGCCTCGCCCGATCACACTTTTCATAACGCACATCGTGCAATCACCAGCTTATTCCACTAGTCAAGCGTTCGTAAAGAAGTTTAACTTAAAAAAGATCGGTTGATAATGTAATATACATTTTTAATTTGATCGATTCATTGATTCAGCCTGTAATTGTAATTGGCCTCTTTCTCCGTGTCATCATTTCAGCCTATCACAGCCCACTGCTGGACATGGGCCTCTACAAGTTCACGCCAAAAATGGCGCGAACTCATGTGTTGCCCATAGTCACCCCGCTGGGCAGGCGGGTTGGTGACCACAACCTGGCTTTGTCGCACCGAAGACGCTGCTGCCCGTCTTTGGCCTGTGTGTTTCAAAGCCAGCAGTTGGATGGTTATTCAGCCATCGGTCGGCTTTTTAGGTTCCAAGGCGGTTACGGAACTGTGTTATCCCTTAGTCGCTTCTTACGACACCCACGGGAAGGGAGGGGGTGGCTATATTCTTTAATGCCGTAACCACACAGGGAAGGGATTTTCTCCGTGAAGAAGAAGGATTTTTGAAAAACTACTTTCAAATTTATACTAAACAATCGGTCGCGACATATGCGCGATTATCGCTACTGATAAATCTTTTATTCCAGTTATAAAACGAAAAGTATCCTAAAGGATCACATTTCCGAAGCGCATTTGGACGTCGAAGTTAAGAACAGACCGTGTGACGAATGCGGGAAGTTGTTCAAGTCCGTTACGGCTTTGAATACTCACGTTGTAAGTACGATATGATATAAAATATTATCATCATTACAAGCTTACAAAATCAAATCTACACTAAATATTATAAAGCTGAAAATGAGAACAATGTTTTTAATAATGTAAAATAATCGATAATATTGACGTGAAATAAATGTTTTCCGTTTGATCTTTGTAGAAATTGGTTCACGACAAGATATATTCTTGTAAGTGCGACATATGCGGGGTCGAAATAAGCAATAAGTACAACATGGCGGCGCACCTCACCAAACACGTACACTTTAAACCCTTCGAATGCAGCTTTGATGGCTGTACAAAGAGATTTAAGGATAAGGTATGTGTTTTTCTCTCTCTTTCCTGTTCCCCCCCCCCTCTGTTACAGATGTACACAAAGATTTATGGATTCGGTATGTATCTCCCTTTCTCTTATTCCCCTTCTCTTTCTCCAACTTTCCGTTGCGCATTTACAAAGACGTTTAAGGTTAAGGTATAACGTTTGTTATTGAATTATTGGGTAGTATTTTCAACCGACTTCAAAAAAAGGAGGAGGTTACTCAATTCGACCGTATATGTTTTTTTTTTTTAAGGTATGTTCGGGGATAACTCCGTCGTGTATGGACCGATTTCGATAATTCTTATTTTGTTGGAAAGGAGATAGCCCTAGTTTGGTACCATGATAAGGAAACCAGGATCTGAAGATGGGATTCCAGAGAAATCGAGGGAAACTCTCGAAAATCCGCATAACTTTTTACTGGGTGTACCGATTTTGATGATTTTTAATTTAATCTAAAGCCGATGTTTATCATGTGGTCACATTTAAATTTCATCGAGATCTGATTACAACTTTTGGAGTAATCTTTGATAATGCGTATTTACTTGAAATTTTTTTCGTCTACCTACGTTGTATTACTATGTCAATATAATTGAAGTCGGTTTTTCTTCGTTATTCACACACACAATTATGTTGTGTGTTGTGCATTCTGTCGGATAGAGGGTAGAGAAAAGACCTGTACAAAATGTGAGTTTTTTTTAATCGAAGGGTGGTGCGCGTCATGTGGTCCCATTTAAATTTAATTGTGACCCGACAATTATTTTTCGACTTATATGTAATAACGCGTAGTTACTTGACTATTTTTTCGTCTACCTACATTGTATTACTTGTCGATGTAATTGATGTCGGTTATTTTTTCGTTTGCAAGCGAATACAATTATAATATTTATTATTACTCAATATCTGGAGCAGTTGAACTGGGGAAGTACCTCGACCTGACAGGAGATCACAGATAAATATTACTGCTTTCAAGCAGTGTTGTGTTCCTGTTGGTGAGTAAGGTGACCAAAGCTCCTGGGGGGATTGGGGGTAGGGTCGGCAACTTACGATGCTTCTGTTGTTGCAGGCGTCTATAAGCTACAAGCTACGGTAGCCACTTACATTCAGGTGAGCCGTACGCTCGTTTGTCGACCAAGTTGAAATGAAAGATTTTTTTAAATAATTCCAGAGTACCCTCAAAAAGCACAGTATAATACACTACCCAGACAAACAGTTCACTTGCAACTTGTGCGAGAGACGCTTCACACGGATCTGCCGTCTGAAGGTTCATATGAAGCAGCATCAGTACAAAGAGAAGTGCGTTGTTTGCGACTACTGTGGGACTAGGTGAGTTTTTTTTAACCGCCAACCAGCAATGGTGCATTGTGGTGGACTAAGCTCCAATCATTATGCAACGTGGAAGAAAGAGGCCTACGCCCAGCTGTGGGATATTACAGGCTGAATAGAGTAGGTGAGCTTAGAAACTCAACAGACTCAAAGTCCTGTTCACATTGACTAGTTGAAGTGCTTGTTGGCAATTTAAAAATTTAATTTACCTTAGAGGCCATCCATAAGTTACGTCACATGTCTTCTCCTACATTTGGAAGAGGCCTATGCCCAGCAGTGGGATATTACAGGCGGAAGCGAGCGTTTCGACACCAACAATTTATACTACGCCAACTCGAATTTTCGATAAGTTGGTTTTCTTAATGCAACTTGAATAAATGTGTTTTTTTTATTTTGTAATAATACAAATTGTGAAATTGCAATGAATAAATTAACTATTAAAGACACCAAATTTCAAATAAGTTTCCTAATTAATATAAAAGGTATCACGTTTTTCCCTTTTATAAGCCTCAATTGTAAAGTTCACTTTTATGAGCTAGCTTAGTATAAATTGCTGGTGTCGGTTTGTGCTTGTGTATTGTGTGTGTTTCCGGACACAGGAGTTAATCCTAGTGGGGGACGTTGAGTGGGGGGCGTTTATTTACTTCTTTTTATTCCATTCTTTCAGTTTCTACAATAAGAACTATCTCCGTAACCACATCAACAAGAAACATTGCATACGAGAGAAATTCATTTGCGACCACTGCGGGTTTCTTTCATACAACAAGCCGAGCATTGTGATGCACATCAAATACGGTCACGGCTCTGAAAATGTGAGTTACGTTCTACCCTCGTAACGTTCATAAAAAAAGTGTGTGTGTGTGTGTGTGTGTGTGTGCAATGCACATGGTACGCAAAGAACCTTCTCTGCCTTATTTAAATTATTTTATGGATAACCCTCTGGTATAGGATAGCCATAAAAAACACTTTTTTATATTAAATAATTTTAATTAGTAACAGAGCGCGCACATTCGGTTCGACGTCTAGGCGAGAAGAGAAAGTTAGTGTTGCCAGAGATGACAGGCCACTAAACATTTTAGTCTCTGATTCCACAGACCACACAAACACAATATATTATTTACATTACTATAAAACCATTCAATTTTTATGTTAGAATTTTTATAATGTAACACCCTCAAGGGCCTGCAGTAGTGAGTGCAGGTGTCAAAATTCTGTGTGACGCTTCAAAGTGACACTTTTTCAGAATCGTGTTATTTGAAACTCGATGAAACGAAAACACGTCATGATAGTAAAACAAATTCATAAATGTAGAGGAGAGAATGAGATGGAATACATGACTGTTCGAAACGCGTAAACTTACGACCTTTTTCACGTCTCGTCTCGGGACATATCGCAACGACCTACCTTCCTACGTATTTTCAGAAGTTTCACTTCTGCCGAGTGTCAATTGTACACACACACATACTTTGTTTTGACATTATATATATAACTCGCTGTATCGTGTGTGCGTTGCTACGCTTTTCTTGTGTCGTACCAACTCACAAACCTTTGTGGGCTCACGCACAATACTTCGCTGAAACTCCTGACATGATCAAATACAAGCAGTATTGTGTTCCTGTTGGTGATTAAGGTGACCAGAGCTCCTGGGGGGATGGGAAATAGGGTCGGCAACGCGCTTGCGATGCTTCTGGTGTTGCAGGCGCCTATAAGCCACGGTAATCGCCTACCATCAGGTGAGCCGTACGCTTGTTTGCCGACCGAGTTATATTAAAAAAAAAACATAGTTTACGATTATATATATAGATTATTTTAATGAGAATACGTTTTCAGGACAGACAGTGCAAGATATGCAAGAAGATATTCAAACTGCACAAATATTTGAAGTTGCACTACTGGAACACGCACTGCATCAAGTACAACATGGCGCCGAGGAAGCCGTAAGTGTTCAAAGTTTATAGCCATATTTATTTTAAACCATCTGACACGATGGACCATTTTTCACCAGCCCGCAGTGCAGCAGCGTGGTGGATTAAGCTCCGATCCTTCTCCTACACGGAAAAAGAGGCTTATGTCCAGCAGTGGGATGTTACAAGCTGAATCGATCAAAAACAATTCTATAAGCAATATTGGTCCAGCCACAGTCGAACCCCATTGGATTACAATACACTCCCACGGGATTAAAATGTCGAATGATTTTTATTTATTCCGTTGACTTATATTTAATAAATAATCTAAAGAGTTTTTCTGTGTTATTTCAGGAAACAAAAAAGGCAGAAATTGATAATAATAAAGGAAGAGGCCAGCGATACTAAAGAGATGGAACTGCTGCATGAAGTCAAAGTCGAACCTCTCAGCGGTGAGTTTAGTGATTTCCCGCGGTTTCCCTTGCTTCGCTTCAGCATGTAACATACCACTACTGGGCCTCTTTCCTCATGTAGGAGAAGGATCAGAGCTTAATCCACCGCGCTGCTCCAATGCGGGTTGGCGGATATATTCCCTACTATGAGTAACGATCGCTATCAGGTGTAGATGATAACAACCGGGACCGACTGCTTAACGTGCTCTCCGAGGCACGGTGGGGAGACCCACAAGGACTGCGCAAACACCCAGACCACGGCAAACACCTGTATGGCCAATACAAATGTTTGTCGTGTGCGGGGATCGAACCCGCAACCGCCAGCGCAATAGCCACAATCCATGGCTGTAACCGTTGCGCCAACGCGGCGTCCCTTGCTTAAAAGTGTGTTAATATCTCAGGGCCTGTTTGATCGGTTGTGGATAACGCTATTTGACAGTTGACGATCTCCAACAGATAAGTTTTTCTACTATATTTATGAGATATTTCTGTTCGCAAGTATGAATCGTAAAGTTGTAGTTAAGTTGTTGTTTACGTTAGTCTAACGACCCGTATGGTACAGTTTATGGAGCTTGGAGAGAATGAGGACGATCGCTGTAGAAAATAGTGTCCCGGAAATATCGACGAAATAGCGTGGCGCTGCGAGCGCTGAATTGTGTGAAAATTTGTACAATGTACATTATTCAACTAACTTATAATAATAATTATAATAAAAATAATAATCGTTTATTCACACTCACATACATCGATACACAGACAACTTAAAGACTAGACAAAAAAAAACCAAATTACAAGATAACTGCTCCATTGAACTATAACCGTGTAGTTGTTACAATTAATTAATTAATTTGGAAACAATGTGCATACTACGCAACTAAGATAAAACACAATAATTTTACAAAAAATAATATAATTATTATAATAACTTCATCTACTTGTACTCATAAGCACATGGCATAAATAACTAACTTCACAGACAATACTTACCGACCGTAGCGCGACTGGTGGCTGAAAAATGAACTATAATTATGTACAAATTTTCATGGACAGGCGGGCTATGCTTTAGTACGTAGCGATCGTTTTTCTCTCCAAGCTCCAGCCTCCATGGTACAGTCTGTGTTGAGAGATGACATGTGAAGAAAGGTCACGAGGGATATAGACGAATCAAATAACGCCATCTATCGGAACCCAATAGGGTTACATCTCGTTCAACACATTTGTCTCCTCATATTTTTCTCATACCTGATATGAAAATCGATTATTAAGAAGTAACCTGCTGTGTGGTTACGGTACTAAAGAATTTAGCCACCCCCTCTCTTCCCGTGGGTGTCGTAAGAGGCGACTAAGGGGTAACACAGTTCCACTACCACCTTGGAACTTGAAAAGCCGACCGATGGTGAGGGAACCATCCAACTGGCTTTGAAACACACAGGCCGAAGACGGGCAGCAGCGTCTTCGGTGCGACAAAGCCAGCCCTGCGGTCACCAACCCGCCTGCCCAGTGTGGTGACTATGGGCAACACACATAAGTTCACGACATTTTTGGCGCGAACTTATGACGGCCTATGTCCAGTAGTGGACTGCGAAAGGCTGATGTGATGAAAATTACAGTTATTTGTATACAAATTTAGTTAGCAACGGTGGACTTATCTCTAGGAGCGATCTCTTCCAGCCAACCTGTGGTAGTGGAACTAATGTCACATAGCAGGCTAAGAGAGTGCAGTAATGTAGACATCGTACAGATTCTTGAAAATAAAAACCTAATTAAATAATATTCATAACATCATGCAATATACATATACATACTACATATAATATACTATCATACACACCACTACTTATATAAGAATATACACATAAATATTACATATATATTTATATAAAATACATAAATATTATACAATACACAATCACAATCTTAATAATCAAACTTTAATAACATTTTAGATTCGGAACAAGGCTCGGGGACAGAGAAACGTTCGAAGAACTTTGGCGCGGACGCTTCGAGAGTCAGACGCGACAAAACAAACAAACGGTCGATAAGGTTCGAGGACTTCTTCATCGAGCATATTATGAAGCCGAATGATAATGTTCAAGGTGAGATTTGTATATCAAAATCTTGTGTTAGTTAAACAGACAAACAGACAAAAATTCTAAAATCTATATTTTTGGCTTCGGTATCGATTGTAGATCACACCACAAGTATTCTTAAAAAAAAATATTCAATGTACAGTTTTGACTTTCCTACCATTTTATTATATGTATAGATATCTTATATATAAAATTCTCGTGTCACAATGTTAGTTAACACGCTCCTCCGAAACGGCTGGACCGATTTTTATGAAATTTTGTGTGCATATCGGCCAACATCTATTTTTCATACCCCACAGTTATAAGGGAGGGGGGAATTAAGGGGGTTAATAGCATATATGGCAAAAAAACGTTTGCGAGGTCAGATAATTAAAATGTATGTATAAATAAATATGTATGTATGTTTAACACACACATGTGTCGTCTGTTCTTAAGATAAGCAACTTAATGCTTGTGTTATGATAACTGGCCTAATAGAACCACATCCCAGACCTGCCAGACCTTTATTTTTGTGATAGATAAAATGTATACGTTTCAGCCTGTAATATCCCACTACTGGGCATAGGTCTCTTTCCCCATGTAGGAGAAGGATCAGAGCTTAATCCACCACGCTGCTCCAATGCGGGTTGGAGGATATATTCCCTACTATGAGTAATAAACAACCGGCACTGACGTGCTCTCCAAGGCTTAAGAGTTTTAAATAAATAAATTTCTAAAATAAAAGTAGCCTAAGTTACTCCTTACTACATCAGCTATCTGCCTGTGAAAGTCCCGTCAAAAGTCAGACAGGCAAAAATTGTAAAAAATGTCATTTTGGTATATGTACCGTGTACACATTCATATGCATTTAGTAAAAAGCGATTATTTTAATATTACAAACAGACACTTCAATTTTAAAATATTTAAATTACAAAATGTATTCTATTTCTAGCAAAAATCAAAATCGTAAACGGTAGACAGTTGGACGAAATATACAATAATTTAATTATAGAAGAGAAAATGGAAACCGCGAAAGAAAATACGAAAGAATCTATAGAAAATAGTTTAGAAATGATTGAACGGAATAATGAATCAAGTGCCACAGGAAGAATTGATACCAACAATGAATCAAATGGCGACGAAAGAATTGAACAAAATAATGATTCAAATCGCAGAGAAGCAAATGAACATAAAAACGAACCAAGTGTCAAAGAAGTAATTGAACAAAATCGCGAATCAATTGACAAAGACGGAATAAATGAAAATAATGATTCAATTTTGGGAAGTGATCGAGGCGATGATGATAACGTAGGAAACGATGATTCGGATTACGTTAATGAAGATCGTGAGAATAAAGATTTAGTTGAAAATGATTCTTCGAATCCAGATCACGTTAATGATAAAAGCGCACAGTCGAAGAGAATCAAAATCAATACGCACCAGTGTTATGTTTGTTTTAAGGTGAGTGTTGTTGCTTTATATACGGTAGGAGAGAGAGAGGGTAAGAGATATTTCAGCCTATCGCAGTCCACTGCTGGACACAGGCATGTGTGTTGCCCATAGTCACCACGCTGGGCAGGCGGGTTGGTGACCGCAGGGCTGGCTTTGTCGCACCGCACTTCAATTTTATTTATATGTATAGATAGGATTACATTTGCACTTTATAACCGACTTCCAAAAATGAATGTATGTTTCTTCAGAACTTTCTACTGGACTGGACCGATTTCGATTATTCTAATTTCAATCGTAAGATGGTGCGTATCAAGTGATCCCATTTAATCTTAATTGAGATCTAACAAGTACTTTTCGCGTTATATCTAATATCGTGTATTTACTTGATAATTTTTTCGTCGACCTACGTTGTATAATATCGCGTAACTTTTCACTGGGTGCACCGATTTTGATGATTCTCATTTTAATTGAAAACTGATGCTCGTCTTTGATAACGTGTATTTATTTGACTATTTAATTGAAGCCGGTTTTTTTCCGAGCAAACATAATTTTTTCTAATTTTTTTTTTTTTTCTTTCTACAGCTCTACGAAACTAAGGACAAGTTAATAGCTCACTGCCAGGAACATTTCGACGTTTGCAACATTAATATGCTAAAGAAGTGTCCGCTATGCGACTATGTCACCCAACTGAGTCTCCCGAGGCATATGTTACTAGTACACAAAATAAATATCAAAATTAACTACGGAAAGATCAGGGAGAGGAAAAATAATAATAACGGCTCGAGATTCTATTACAACGTCGACAGTGAAAAGATTAAGGAAATTGAGATTATACCAAGTATCAAGAATCTTAACAGACGAGCTTATGTCGAGTTGGATAAACGAAAAAGGGAAATGAACAACAAAACTATTACGAAGACTAAATTAGTGAAGAAAAAAGGTGAATGGATTGTCGAAAAGGTGAAAATCGATGCTAAATCAAGCGAAGTAGTCTTGCCCGAAATGGAAAATTCGGATTATTTGGGGGAGATGAAACTTTTGTACAGAAAAGCGAAAAATAATGGACAGAAAATGCTCTTTCCTTGCAATAAGTGCGAGAAAGTTTGTCAAACTTTGAGCGCTTTAAAGTTGCACACGAGAAAACACGATCCAAATAAAAAGCCGTTCAAGAAAAAAGTTTGGAAGCACAAACTAAGTGAGGAGCAATTGATGAAAATGAACGAAAAACCGGTTTTATCGAATACGAATCGATACGAAAAACCGAAACCGATAATAAACAAACATAAATGCGATCCGAAACTGAAGGAATTCTACGAGAATAACATCAAAGGCGGCGACATCGAGTTTTGGCATTTTTTGAAGATTTTCAACAAAATGTCGAGAGAAAATGTCAACGATTTTACCGATTTGGAAAATCGTAGGGAATACGGGATACATTTGAGTGTACCATCGAAAGATTCTCTCAAAGTTAAACGGAAGACAATAATAAAAGATCGGCCAGTTAAAAATGCCTTTGAGCGTAAAGTTATGATTAGTAAAAAAGATTATCAAAAGAGAAAGGCTATGATTGATATTTTGAGACGAAATTTACCTCAAAATAAACCCAATTAACTACAGCTTTTAGTACCTGTCTGATAAGTTACTGATACGTCTAATATCGTGTGTGATACTGCAACGACGCGTAACACTTGCTTACACCGCGTAAATGCGAAAAAATCAAAAGTGAGATTTCGTACGTAGAAGCTCTTTATAGCAGTTGGAATCGTCGCATGAGTCAGAGTACTTTCTTCGAGAAAACTGTTTCAAATAATAAATCGGGACCAGCCCGACTGGGGCAGTACCTCGATCTTACAGGTTACAGCTAAATAATACTGCTTTCAAGCAGTGTTGTGATCCTGTGGTGAGTAAGGTGATCAGAACTCGTGGGATTGGGGATAGGTTCGGCAACTTGCGATGCTTCTGCTGTTGCAGACGTCTATAAGCTACGGTAATCGCTTACCATCAGGTGAGCCGTACGCTTGTTTGCCGACCTTTTTTTATGTCACTAGGGACCTAGTTACCTAGACCTAGTCTGTTAGAGGCCTCGCGACCTGGACCACGCTAGATTCAGTAGCCTGGGAAGGTTCAGCATCTCAGTCATAAAGATTTCAGTATGAAGTCTATTAAAAGAATTCTAACATGGCGGCCCTTCGGTTACGCGGTATTGCGGTATTGCAGTATCGCCGACGATACAGTTATCAAAAGCTACTGATAAGTCACATCTGAGACATCATAGCCTAAGTAACTATCTAGTTGTCAAACATACTCGTATAACGGAAACTAAAAGTAACTAATGTTTTTATCTGTTACAAAATCAAACACCACTGTCTGTCAGATTAAACAAAAAAGCTGTATTATTAGGTTAACAGTCCCTGATAGACTATCAGTATGATACGATATGCAAATAGTTTTAAGAATACTAATATTTGTATATTGGCAATATTATTTGTACCAGTAAATAATTATAACAAATTATTTAGTTACGTTGTAAGTGCAATATAACACTGAGGCCAAATTACATAAGTTATTGATAAAGTCTCAGATATTTTATTATCTTTCTGCAATTTGTATTTTATCAAATATTTCATACTAGCGACCCGCCCTGGCTTCGCACGGCTACATAAAAATCCGTATCCTTTACTATATTATGTATGTATTATACATATATATCTGGATTCCAGATAGATTCTCCCTGGAATCCAGATATATTTTTATTTGGAATTTTCAGCACGGAAACTACATCACAATCAGTGAAATTATTTACGTTTATTAATTAGGAAATGCTTTAGGTTTAGTTTTTAATACGTTGTTATTAGACATAGTAAAAATATATTTTTTTTGTTGATTTTTTTTTGTAACTACCCTCAGTACCTCATATCGAAATAACCTAAAATAAATATCCTGACTGTCACAAATATGGTAAATATTCCGTTTTTAACCGACTTCCAAAAAAGGAGGAGGTTCTCAATTTTTTTTTTTTTTTTTTATGTATGTTACATCAGAACTTTTGACCGCGTTGACCGATTTCAACAAATTTTGTTTTAATCGAAAGGTGGTGTGTGCCAATTGGTCCCATTTAAATTTATTCGAGATCTAACAACTACTTTTCGAGTTATATCTAATAATGCGTTTTTACTTGACGCTTTTTTCGTCAACCTACGTTGTATTATACCGCATAACTTTCTACTGGATGTAACGATTTTGATAATTCTTTTTTTGTTGGAAAGGGGATATTCCTAGTTTGATACCATGATCCAGGAAAAAGGAAACCAGGATCTGATGATGGGATCCCAGATAAATCGAGGGAAACTCTCGAAAATCCGCAATAACTTTTTACTGGGTGTACTGATTTTGATAATTTTTAATCTAATCGAAAGCTGATGTTTATCATGTGGTCACATATAAATTTTATCGAGATCTGATAACTACTTTTTGAGTAATCTTTGATAACGCGTAGTTGCTTGACTATTTTTTCGTCGATCTACGTTGTATTACTTGTCGATGTAATTGAAGTCGGTTTTTTTTCGTCTGCGAGCAAACACAATTATTTGAATGAATTTTAGTTATAAAATAACCATGTTAATTTTAAAATCGTATATTCAAATTTTTATTCTTATTTATTATTATGTTTAGTCTCCATGAATCTGTAACAAAAAACATGGATTGGATGTAATAATATATGAATGAACACCCAGACCGTGGCAATCGTCTGTATGACCAATACAAATGTCTCTCGTGACCGGGCATCGAACCCGCGACAACGTCGTCAAAATTATTGAATAGTCAATATCAATGCCTCCTATACATATGAAGATTATAAAAGAAGAAATAAAAGAGAATATTAAATGAAAACAAAGATCTGATCTTATTATTTAATGAATACTAATATTATAAAGCTGAAGATTGTTTGAACGCGCTCATCCCAGGAGCAACTGGTTCCAATTGAAAAAAATTTTTTTTTATACATCTAGGTCGGCAAACAAGCGTACGGCTCACCTGATGGTAAGCGATTACCGTAGCTTATAGACGTCTGCAGCACCAGAAACATCGAAAGCGCGTTGCCGACCCAATCCCCAGTTCTCCCCAGGAGATCTGGTCACCTTACTTACCATACTCACCAGCAGGAACAACATACTGAAAGCAGTATAATTAAGCTGTGATCTTCTGTAAGGTCAAGGCACTTACCCAGTCGGGCTGCTCTACATTTTGAACAGGATATCGCCTGCTGTACCCTACCTCAGATTGTTTTTGAACAAAGGAACGTATTTGAATATAGGAATTATCGATTTTTATAATACTCACAGCTTCAGCAATATCAATCCATTCCATAGCTCTGAACAAATTGTCATTTTTTGATGGTTTTTTATCCCAGTTCCAATAGTTTAGTTCTTTGAAACCGCCGGCCACCTGTGGATTTAGAATTTTGTATTGATTTATTATAAAGCTATGGTTTGCTTATTGCGATGTTTCCGAGGGGAAGAAAGGTGAATTTCATTAATTTAGGAGGCTGCCTTCTGTGTATGGTATGCGGATGGTAAGCCATTACCGTAGCCTGCCGCCTGCAACACCACAAGCTATGCAAGTCGCCGACCCTACCTCCAACCCTCCCCAGAGCTCTGGTCACCTTAATCGCACAGGAACACAACTGCTTGAAAGCAGTATTATTTTGCTGTGATCTTCTGTAAGGTCGTGGTACTTCCTCAGTCGGGCTGCTCCAGATTTTGAGCAAGCCCTATCTGTTGAATTTTGTGGTGTACCTTACTTGAAATTTTCGTTCAGCGTCCTCAGCGAGGGGCCTCTTTGCTTCGGTGACTACAATAGCCCTGTAACCGTCTGGTAGATTCATTTTGACTCCATCGAGATTGTGTCCTCGGAAGGTAGCTGTTAGTTCTGTAATATAATTATTTGTAATATAACCAAAAAAAAATATAGAAGAAATTAAAAATTACAAATCATATCTTTTCATTACTTAAACTTTATAAATTAAAAAAAAAAACCTTATACTTTTCAAGACAAGCAACAAAAATTTTACAATGTTGAACAATGGGCTGTATGGATTATAGTCCTTTGCCTTTCCCTATTGGGGATAAATTTTAAAACAACATGTTGAACAATGAAAAAGCAATCAAATTATTTTTATAATATTTCAGGGAATATGAATGCTTTATTTACTATTTACGTAAGTTTTTCTTTCTATTACCAAATTCATTGAAAGTCTGGCCCCTAAGCAAAATCTAATTTAGGTATTAAAAACTGTTTGATGGCTAATAGGGCAAAAATATTTCATCCTTTTATTATAGCTTGTAACATCCCACAACTGGACATAAGCCTCTTCCTCCACGTAGGAGAAGCATCGAGCTTAATCCACCACGTTGCTCCACTCAAGTGGGCGGATCAATTTACGCAACTTAATACTGATTTAAAATTAATTTCACCTCCTCCATTATCCGCGACGTACGGCTCGAAGTATTTGCTAACATTAGCGGGTCCGTCTTCTTCTATATTACACGGTACGAAGTGAGCGCGTTGCTCGAACACTTCTTTATTTTCACTTTTGTTCAAATTATTTTCAACTTGTATCGACATTTTGTACCAAGTACCAACACTAAACTTTACACATAAACAGTACTTATTGTTTATTCAATAACTTACTTGAGATATGAATGAAAATGGCTTTCAAATGAATTAGAATTTTTCGCGCGGAAATTCATTCAACTCAAATGACAGTTTTGACTATTGACCACAGAGTACTTTGTATATATACTTATACTAGCTGACCTGGCGAACTTCGTATCACCTTATTTTTTTCTGAAATATAATAATAACATAATATATCAAAATAAAATATAGCCTATCTTTTAAGTTGGATCAAACTGCACACGGTGTGCAAATTTGACTAAAATGGGTTAAGTAGTTTACGAGTCCATTGAGGACAAACATTGTGACACGAGATTTATATATATTACTAGCTGACCTGGCGAACTTCGTATCACCTTATTTTTTTCTGAAATATAATAATAACATAATATATCAAAATAAAATATAGCCTATCTTTTAAGTTGGATCGAACTGCACATGGTGTGCGAATTTTATTATAATTGGTTAAGTGGTTTAGGAGTCCATTGAGGACAAACATTGTGACACGAGATTTATATATATTAAGATATAAGATAAGATATATAAGTTTCTGTGTCCAAGTGTATAGGAAACTATTGACTGTTGTATTGAGAGCAAGAAGCTTTTATCTTCTTAAACATTTCTTGATTGAGAGCAAATTGAGAATACGAATTACAGATATAAATTTAGTGTATTTCTACAGATTATAATAAGAAAAAGAAACAGAAATGGAAGAACATTTTTATTTTATTTTCAATAAATGTTGATAATTTATAAATATTTAACAAGAAATGTAATAATTCTCAGACCATTCTCAGGCATAGTAAGTTACAAATAATATAAAATAAAACTAAATAATTAATTTAATGATGAGGTTCTTTCATGTTATTTTATTATGGGCAAAAATTAATAGTGTATTATTTAAGTAATTTAAAGTTAAGAAAAACTTTAACAAATTTTAATTCTGCAAACATGATTACATAATATAAATGTTTTAGTATTAAAGTTTTCAATAAAATGTACAAGAAAATATAACATTGCCTTTTGTGTATGGTATGCAGCGGCCATGCAGCGGATGGTTAACTTTAAGGGTTGCCACCGCAAATATTATCGATTCAATATTTTGAGTCAAGAAAGTTAGGTAGATTAGATGTCAAAATATTTCATCAGCCGAAGTGGGGATTTCAGAAATTTCATAATATGAACAATAATTACAATATTGTGTAGGTAATTGTAACAGCTAAATCCTGACATTACAAATAAAATGTAAGTGTGAGACCGTCACTATCACAAAATCAATACCAGTTGTATTGTCTCAATTTGTTGTTTGAACAGTTGAAAATATTATTGTTATCGTTACATCATTGTACATAATTTGGCAACGGTAACGCTTGTGTACAGAAATTGTTTGTTCGCATAGTGTTGGCGAGTGCAAAAGGTTTAATGTGACCTTGAACTCGGATCCCAACAGCTGTTAAGTGTGAGTACCTACTTTATTACTTATTTATATTTTGAAAAAGACTTTCTTAATGTCACCTTTACTTATTCATATTCTAGGTAGAATGAAAAAAAAAATTAAATAAAGATACTGACATTATGCCAATTTTCGTCATTTTTTTTTTATATTTTTGGTAACATCTAATCGTAAATCTGCAACAATTAAATTCCCTCTTACATTATAATATATTTATACGACCTCCTAACTTTGTTTTCAAGTAAATACTCTTTGTTCCTACAATTACACAAATAAGTTTGTAATTAATTAAAAAAAAAAAAAACTAATTTTTAATATATAAAGTTCATAAAGTAACAAAAGAAAAGTTAAATTGTTTACATCTTAAATAATTACAACAATAAATTAAGTATTTCATAAACAACGAAACAATGAATATAGTTTTTTAAGGTTTTAAATGCATTGAAAAAATCATCAATATTTCTCCTTAGTCTGACATTTCAATGCTTAAATGAAATACAACAAAAAAAAATCAGGTATAAAAAAACAGTTTTTTTAAATGATTAAAACTAAGAATACTATTCTATCCTAAATAAAATGCATTAACTAGCAAAATGTAATTAAAATGTATTTTTATAATTAATTAAAATAAGTATGTATATGTATATTTTGAATTTTTAATTTAAAATAATGTATTATCATATTGTTGGCAAGTTTTAAATAATGCTGAGGTAATTGCTATCTAACAGAATCTACATTCTAGGCAGGCTTTCAAGTGATATTACAATAAAATGGTGAAATATTACAGTTGTATTTATTGCATCATATTTTAATTTTTTTTTAAACAAATTAATTTAAAAAAAACAAAAAAACTACACGTCAAAAAACTTAATTTTTTTAAAAATATAAATTCTTATTTTAAAAAGTAGACAAAGAAAAGATTTTTTTTTTTTTAATTTTAAAGCATTCAGTTTGTTCATTTGATCATAATTTAAATTATATATTAAAACTAGCTGACGTGGAATATTTTGTTCTGCCACATGGGACACATTATCACCTAAGGCTATATTAACATTGCCTATGACCTATTCTCAGACCCAACAAATATACACAAAATATTTCATAAAAATCAGTTAAACTCTTTTAGAGGAGTCGGATAAGAAAAACTATGCAGATAATAAATTAAAATATAATTACCATATTTATAAATAATACACAATTATTTTGAAACGGCAATTAAGTTTGCAGTCAGGATGTTGAAAAGAAACCAAATAATTATTTATTGATTTCATACCGCCGCCATGGTATAAGTCATGGATTGTGCCTATTGCGCTGGCGGTTGCAGATTCGATCCCCACACATGACAAACATTTGTATTGACCATACAGGTGTTTGCTATGATCTGGGTGTTTGTGCAGTCCTTGTGGGTCTCCCCACCGTGCCTCAGAGAGCACGTTATGCCGTCGGTCCCGGTTGTTATCATGCACACCTGATAGCGATCGTTACTCATAGTAGGGAATATATACAGCCCGCAGTGGAGCAGCGTGGTTGATTAAGCTCTGATCCTTCTTCTACATGGGGAAAGAGGCATATACCCAGTAGTCGGATATTACAGGCTGAAGCGATCATATTAACACAAAAATTATCTTATAACAAAGACTGTTTTACTCGAAGTGGGACTAAAGAGTGATCAAAATAATGTTACAATTAATAAAGTTAGAAATTAAAACAATGGGCCATTGAAAGGCCAATACAGGGAACTCGTGAGGTCGTCGCCTGGGAAACTATCAGTTTGTTACATCAGCGTATTCGTGGGATTAGGGTTCCGTAATTCGGCAAAACAGTACAAATAATCATTTATACTACAGATTACATCTATATAGACCGCTACTGTGCCGCGTAGGGTCCAAAATTATGTTTGTTTTCTAAGAAAAAGAAAAATTAACTTCAATTTACTTATGCAAGTAATAAAATGAGAACACCGTCAACATTGTCCTGGGGGGAATTGGAGGTAGGGTCGGCAACGCGCTTGCGATGTTTCGTGTTGCGGACGTCTATAAGCTACGGTAATCGCTTACCATCAAATGAGCCGTATGCTTGTTTGCTGACCTAGTACCATAAAAAAAAAACCTTTTTTGCCGACCTAGTCATAAAAAAAAGTTATCAGTCGATTAAATATACATTATTAGGGATGAGTCAAAAACCTACTTGTCAGATTTCGACTTGGGACTACATGATAGGCACTAGCTTCCGACTAGAAAAAGAATTATCCAAATCGGTCCACCCAGCAAAAAGTTATGAGGTACCATATAAAAAAATACAGTCGAATTGATAACCTCCTTTTTTGAAGTCTGTTAAAAAGAGGTAAACACACATTAAAACACACACATCAGCCTATCGCAATCCACTACTGGACATATAGGCCTCCCCAAGTTCGCACCCAAAATGGCGTGAACTCGTGTGTTTTGCCCATAGTCACCATGCTGGGCAGGCGGGTTGGTGACCGCAGGGCTGGCTTTGTCGCGTCGAAGACGTTGCTGCCCGTCTTCGGTCTGTGTATTTCAAAGCGAGCAGTTGGATGGTTATCCCGCCATCGGTTTGCTTTATAAGTTCGAAGGTGGTAGTAGAACTGTGTTATTCCTTAGTCGCCTCTTACGAAACCCACGGGAAAAGAGTGGCTGGCTATATTCTTCGCTGCAGTAACCACACATGCTACACATTAAAAAAATGCAACCAAATTGAGAAGTTGCTTTTTTCTTTAAAGTCAGCCAGTAAAGTAAAAAACACAAAACAAAGAACCTTTTTCATTTTATCTTTATTATGATTATAAAAGTTGAATATTTGTTTGAGTTATCTGTAGATTAGTGTTTAAGTAATAATTCCGTTCTGCTGACTAAAATTACTGTAACAAAGTTGCGTCATAACGAAATATGATCTTAATATTAATCATAAAATATAATCTACATTGTATGTAACATACTGATTAACTAACATCAAAAAAGGAGGTTTGGTAATCTTTAGTACCTATATTGTTTTTGTTCGATTCATCATCATCATTTAGCCTATCGCAGTGTACTGCTGGACATAGTCCTCCAAAAGTTCGCGCCAAAAATGGAGTGAACTCATGTGTTTTGCCCATAGTCACCACGCTGTGGCGGGCTGGTGACTAAATTAATAATAATCAACTTCTAAGGGCATAAGTTGCTGTTATATGTAACGAGAGGACACTGGCTTCTGCAATACAGCACTGCTATTGCAGGGGCCAGGGTAATTTTTTCGTTGTATGAATTCTGATTGTGTCCAATAAAAATTATTATTATAATAAATTGCATTATATATTTAAAACAATACTACGAAGAATTAGGGGAAAGAAAGTGCCTTAGCATGTCTATGTCCCTTTGAACTAGAACTGCCGGACGTCCAAGATAGCGATGTCTAGATGTCATGCAAGAGATCGCGCGAAGTGGAGACGCGTTAGTTGGAAGGCAGACCCTGGCAATAAAAGTCGGTAATAATAATGCCAAGCAAATGAAGTTTCACTTCAGCCTGTAATATCCCACTACTGGGCATAGGCCTCTTTCCCCATGTAGGAGAAGGAGCTTAATCCACCACGCTGCTCCAGTGCGGGTTGGCGGATATATTCCTTACTATGAGTAACGAGCGACGGCTTAACGTGCTCTCCGAGGCACGGTGGGGAGACCCACAAGGATTGCACAAACACCCAGACCATGACCACACACCTGTATGGCCAATACAAATGTTTGTCATGTACGGGGATCGAACCCGCAACCGCCAGCGCAACAGGCACAATCCATGACTGTGACCGTTGCTCAACGCGGCGTCAAATGAAGTTTATTAAACCAATAACAAAGGCTACGTAAGGTTTGGAGTAAGAAGGAAGGGGGGGGGGGGGGGGTAAATAGAGGTTACCTCGCGTTTTGTAGGACGGTCAAAAATATTCAAAATTTGCGTTATGTACTTGGATGGATAAACATTACGACAGTATAAATGAGAGGAATTTTGTTATGTAATAAATATATCTCAACGGCTAAAACGGAAACACGAGTTGGCAACATAACATATAAATAAAAAGAATTTACAAATCGCGCCAAAAACGTTAATACGTCGCCATGGGTGAAAAAAGCCGAGTGTGCTTTAGACCACACGAAAGTAAATCTTTAGTTCCTACAGTAGATATACGAACGGGGCGAGGTGGCGAATGCTAGCGCGACCCCATCTCGCCACACCCAGGCGGACGACTGCTCACACGTGGTGGTTTGTAGTCAGTAGGAGTCTGACATAACCCTCTGGCGCCCACTCGCTGGAGGGTATCCATGAAGGATTTTCCCCACGTAAACAAAAAAAAAGGTAATATACGAAACGTAACTATCTCTCTATCTTCACTCACTTCTATCTCCCTCTTCAACTTCCGTTCGCCTCGCCCGATAACACTTTTCGTAGCTCTCTCGTCACGCATCCACCAGCTTACCCCCCAAGTCAAGGAAGAAGTTTTACTTCATAAATGGCTTTTTGAACCGACTTCCAAAAAAGGAGGAGGTTCTCAATTCCATTGTATTTTTAACCGACTTCCAAAAAAGGAGAAGGTTCTCAATTCGACTGTATTTTTTTTAACCGACTTCCAATAAAAGGAGGAGGTTCTCAATTCGACTGTATTTTTTTTTTTTTTTTTTATGTATGTTACATCAGAACTTTTGATCGGGTAGACCGATTTCGACAAATTTTGTTTTAATCGAAAGGTGGTGTGTGCCAATTGGTCCCATTTAATTTTTATTTGAGATCTAACAACTACTTTTCGAGTTATATCTAATAATGCGTTTTTACTTGACGCTTTTTTCGTCGACCTACGTTGTATTATACCGCATAACTTTCTACTGGATGTACCGATTTTAATAATTTTTAATTTAATCGAAAGCTGATGTTTGTCATGTGGTCACATATAAAATTTATTGAGATCTGATAACTACTTTACTTAACGGTTTCTTTTTCGTTTGCGAGCAAACACAATTATTGGTCCTTCTAACTGTACTGTTACTGATATAACGCCTTGCAGAGCACAGAAGGAAATTTGCGGCTCAAAATATGAAGCAGCCTGACTGGGGAAGTACCTCGACCTTACAGAAGGTCACAGCTAAATAATACTGCTTTCAAGCAGTTGTGTTCTGTGGTGAGTAAGGTTATCAGAGCTCCTGGGAATTGGGGATAGGGTCGGCAACGCGCTTGCGGTGCTTCTGGTGTTGCAGACGTCTATAAGCTACGGTAATCGCTTACCATCAGGTGAGCCGTACGCTTGTTTGCCAACTAAGTTATATAAAGAAAATGAATTTCGTTGATACATTTCTACCGTTCATTTTTACTAGCCAATAATTCGCAGATAACATAAGCAACATGATAGCATGTTGACGTTGTTACAAAATTAAAGCCGTCATATACAGGGTTCGGCACTCGAAGTGTTACTAATACAAAATGCTGTAATTTTGTTAATTATGAGCATATTTATTTTAAAACTTTAGTATCGAAAAGAAAACATATAAAATAAATAAAAAAGAAATTATTGTTCAATATGACCACCTTTAGCGCGGATAACAGCATCGAGTCTGACCGAGAAGGCTTCACACGCTTCACGAATGTGGTCTGCTGGTATTTTGTTCCATTCTCGGCGGAGAGCAATCTTTAAGGCGTCGACCGTCACATATTTTTTTGTTGATACTTTGGCTTCTAGAATTGACCATATAGAAAAATCCATTGGGTTTAAGTCCGGGGAATATGGTGGCCATTGTTGCGAAGAAATGAAGCTCGGAACATTTTCTTGTAAAAAAATTTGGGTTTCACGTGCTTTGTGGGATGGTGCCGAGTCTTGTAGAAAGGTCCAATGATTTCTACCAAATTGTTTACGTGCCCAAGGTAACAAAGCATCGTTTAAAATGTTTTTACGGTAGATCTGCTGGTTTATCTTTACACCCTGGTCAATGAAAACAAGAGGTGAGCGTCCCGTGGCAGTTACCGCAGCCCAAACCATCACAGATGCTGGTGCTTGCTTTCGCAAGGCAATTCGTTGGTCTAAATTGTCATTTGATTTACATTTTAACCATACGCGATCATTTTGTTTGTTCACATATTGCTGAACCGTAAAAAAATTTTCATCGGAAAATACCAAATTTTCAAGCATGCCACCAACGTGCAAGAACTTTAAGTTCTTAGCTCTTTTTAGACGAGTTGCCTTTTGTGCAAGTGTTAGGTCTTGCACTTTTTGTAATTTGTAGGGCTTCAGTTGAAGTTTATTTTTCAATATGTGTCCTATGCTCCGGGCAGATACATTAAGACTTTTCGCCAATTTAACTGCGCTTTGTCGTGGATTTCGTTCAATTCTAGCCTTTACCTTTCGAACCATTTCTGATGATGTTGCTGTTGTTGGATGTCCACCTCCATGGCGTTTTTTAATGCTATCCGTATCATTGTAACGCGTGATGGTCCGATACACAAACATTTTGTTCAAATGTAAATGTCCTAGCTCATTAACGATGACTGACTGCGATTTTCCAGCCAAATACAAAGAAATGACACTGTTTCGTTTGACTTCCATCTGCAAAACTTTTTTTAACAACGACGAAAAATAATAGGCTTTTGTAAGTTTATTAACAATACAATAGACTAAGGAATGTGAAAAAATGGGCGGCATACTGTATATCTTGTTTTTTTGGAAGAGTCCTAATTGGTAAACAAACCGCTGTCAATCGTAATTCACGTTTTTTCCGCATTTATCACTCACTTTCACAACATATTAGCTTACGGACATTTGTAAAACTCCATTTACTATTTATTTCACTAAAAACAAATATCAATTTATCATTTTAAACACATAAAAACTACAAAATACGAATTCCGAGAGTACAGATAACTAATATTTTCGAATATGACATTTCAATATCTTTTTTTATAAGGCAAATAGGGATGTGGTCATAATATTTTTAGAAGTGAATGAGTATAAGTGAATGAACAGCATGAGCGATAAAATAGGCCATGTTCTTTATCTATATTGTAAAATTTCACGAATTATAACTTGTTAAATAATATTACAGTAAAGCGATTTGTTATTTATTTGTATTTTGTTATTAATTGTTTTTTCTTCTTCTTTTTTTATGTTGAGCGCACAAAAAAAATGCTAAAAAATATTGCAAATGTCAATCATTTATGGTAAAGTGTTCATTGTAAAGGTTTTATTTTATATTATGAATATTTCTGAATATCAATTTCATCCTGAACATTTTTAATGCTATCCCATATAATATTAAAGTATACCACATAGCAACGGCATAAACGTTTACTGTAGTTCACAGGAAAAAAATTTGAGACTTTACGATGAGACTTAGGATTACTCAATGAGAGCTTCGTGGAGTACAATGTTATTAGTCCTTTTTTTAGATGTTAGAGAGAGTGTGCCGCCGGCGCAAGGTTTTTTATTCATAGTAAATACAAATAATGTGACTATAATATTAATAGGGTCGACTTTTTTTAGACACAGGCGGCCCCCTTATTTTGTTGTAAATTTTATTTTTGGCATCTTTTTTACCGATCATATCACATAAACGAAATATATAGGGGACTGTCCACTTTGTATGGGGGTTTCGGCCCCGAGTGGACAGTCACTGAGAATAATAATTATATATTAAGTTAGTAGTACTAACAAGTATGAATTAGAAAAATGATATAGTTTTGTATCCAGGTGTTTCAATTTTTGTTTTTTTGTGGATAATTACAAGAAGGTTTCTGAAATAAAAAATCATTGTTTTGTTATTTTTGTTTTACTAATCGGATTCGTACGTTAACAGAATGTTATCTAAAAACTAGGCAGGTAGATTTATAAAATCTTGAAACCTTTTTCAGCCCAAAAACCAAATAATTTCATGATATGGCCACAACAACCTACTGTCCGTCGACCAACCATGCAGTTGCAATAATATTTTTTTATGGCTTCTCTGCCTGACCTTTATTGTTTACATATAAAATAAATACAAAATATATTTTCCTACTTATGAATATGCCTACTGTGTATTTTACGTCGCAGTAAGCAGTCGCTCGGTTGACGAAAAACCTTACAGCAGGTTGCTATATCACCATGAAAGCAACATCGAAGTCAAATGAATGTATGAAGCAAAAGTCTGTAGTTTAGGGTTGCCATAATAAATAATATTTTCAATAAACAAATAAATCGATTAAATCGATAATCGAATTTAATATAATTAATTGCTTGCTTTTTATTTAGTCAATAAAAATGTTTCTAAAATAGTTTATTTTTCACCAAAGTTAAATGTTTTTTTACTAAATACACTTTTATAGACTTTTTTTAGACTTTTTTCTTATTAATTCGATTTAACAATACTTTTAATCGATTTTAACAAATAATTGATTTAAAAATATTTTAAAATCGATTGTTTGTTAATAATAATTGTTTGTTTAAGACTGGCAACGTGTTGTAATCAAATCACCAACCGAAAATAAACTAGAAGTATATAATTAATGAATTAAAATACTTATTAAATAAACTTTTCATCAGTTTATATTGATAAAACTGCAATTCACGAATAAACATGATTTAATTTATGAAAATTTGGGATGACGCATTGCTGGATGTGAAGAATCTCGAACTGCTACCTAAGGAAACAACCAATCTGATCATAGCTCAAGGGCTGATTGCAGATAGAAAAAAAAAAAAATAAAAAAAAAATAAAAAAAAAATTATGAAAATTATTGGTATATTTGTTTTTTTGTATGAATTCTGTTCACCTTGGGCCAAAATGGACAGTCCCCTTTGTTGCCTTTTATGCTCGATGCTCGATTAATATTTTTTTTCGTAATTCTGTTCCTCTACTAATTCTTAGCAAAAATATTCAATATATTATTAGGTTTTGAAATAATTTTAGCAATATGCTAGCGTTCAATATTTGAACATAAAATGAATTTTATATTCGTCTATGTCTTACTAATATTGTTCATTCATTTGCTCTTTGTGTCACTTTACTATATATTCCGTTTTTTTTTGGAATAGTCCTATTTGGTAAACAAACCCCTGTCATTCGTAATTCATTGATTTTTATGATTAGATTTGCTGCAACTCGCTCGAAATTTCGTGACCTTACCAAGAGATGGCTCCTTGAGCAGTAAAAGTCAGAATCAAATTGGCAAAAAGTGAAGCTATCAATACTTTGATATAGGCGGCTATAGCATTTCATCAGACAGTTGATACGAAATGCTCACTGAGCTGGATTTGTAGTAGCTATGACTTTATTATAAGCGTATAGTGTGTCTCACATGGCTCGCTATTTTGCCTACTTATACCTTCGGCAACATACTTCATTTGGCTAAGATTTAGATTAGGTAAAACCGAATTAGAAAAACCGAATTATGGGGTTTTTGGGTGTGGAGGGTGGAGGGTGTAGGGGAATCTATACAAGGTAACACTGTCACACCTCAAAACCCCATGGTTATGGAGATATCCATGGTTAAAGTTTTGAGTCTGTCCTACCCCTAGAGTGTTTTTTTTGTGCCGCGGAGGCTCGGAGGGAGGGCAGCCCTCGCACGCAAGGGCGGAAGGGCTGCACTTCCCGCAGCGCCGGAGCCAAGCGTTCCTCTAACTTTCGAAATTCTTCTTCTAACCTCAAAACTTTAACCATGGATATCTCCATAACCATGGGGTTCCGAGGTGTGACAGTGGTACCAGGGGAAGCGTTCCCCACCCTCTCCCCCCCCCATCCCCCCACGGTCCCGAAATTCGGTTTTACCTAATCTAAAGCTTTACCCTTCATTTATTAATCCTGGTTTTTTTAAATTATTAAATACTATTTTCATATACTTTGTTAATGCTATCTATATATGTTACTATATCTAGTTTTTAAATGTAAATCTAACGTCCTGTGCTGGCAGCATTTGTAAAGATGCGGACTGAAAAGCAGCTATAAGCTGAGTCTACGACCTTTTCACCAGCATTTTTTTTTATAAAATCTCTTTAAATTAGACTAAGAAATCTTTTGTTTTTTTATGCTTGGTGAATAAACGTCTTTATTATTATTATTATTATTATTATTATTATTATTATTATTATTGTTATTATATGACACTTCAAAATCTTTTTTTCTAAGGCAGATAGGGACGTAGTCACTATATTTTTAGAGATGAATGAGTATAAATTAATCAACAAAATGAGTGATAAAATAGGTCGTGTTCTTTACCTATATTTTAAATTTTTACGAAATATTTGTTAATAAGTTATAAAACAATGTTACCGTAAAGCGATTTGTTATAAAGTTGTTATAATTACGTTTTTTTTTTTGTTGAGCGAAAAAAAAATTGTTACAAAATATTACAACTGTTAAGGGGCCTACTCAAAGCACTGCCTGCAGGGCCTGCTTGCAGTTACTGCCGCAGAGGATGTTGCTCCACAAAGCACTGCAAATCATTTACGCGGCATACGTTGTCGTGTTCGCTTGTGTTCTCTTTGTCCTTGCCTAAATTCGTCAATTTTTATAAATGGCTCCTACATTATTCAAACACCAAAAAATAGCATTGGGTTTGACTGTATTGAGTACTTGTAGCGTTCAAAAGAAAAAAAGGAAGCACTGGTGTAAAAAAGTTTTATAATTTTCATGTAAAAGCGACATAGCCTGCGACCGCATATCTTTGTTATGATAATGATCGTGGTTAGTTTTCCAAAGACATGGCAAATCCCTATACAATTAGATTACGTCCCTCCACACGTCTTTTTCTCGCTGGCTCATTTTTCTTGAAGAAAACAGAGCCAAACAAATAATATAATAAAACCAAACCAACTAACCACCAACTAACTGATTAATTGCTAAATGACAACCACTGACAAGACAAACCCCAGGTCAAATTAAGTAGACAAACGTCGCAATGTACCGACGTAAACAAAATGGTGGTCTAAATCGGCCCGACCGAGCTACACATGTCCCTGATTGCAGTTTACGGAGTGGGGAGATCGTGTGTCGGGCTAGCAGAACGACACTGCGGCCCTGCGACAGGGTGAACAATTAAAATATCGGCCCTGCATGCATACATACAATACGATCGGCAGTGGCACTGCAAGCAGGGCCCTGCAGGCAGTGCTTTGAGTAGGCCCCTTTAATCTTTTATATTAAATTGTTTATTGTCAAGGTTATATATTATAAATATTTCTGAATATCAATTACAATAATTAATTTTCGTAATTTTATACCTTTACTAATTATTAACAAAATTATTTAATATATTATTAGTTTTTGAAATAATTTCAGCAATATGGTATCATTAAATATTTCGATGTAAAATTAATTTTACTTTGTCTATGGCTTATTGATATTGTTCATTCGTTTGCTCTTTGTGTCACTTCACTAAGCTACACTATACTCTAATTGTCTGTGGTCATAAGTACGCCATATTTGTTTACCAATTAGGACAATTCCAAAAAAACAGACCTTAAACAGTTTAGTTGCAATGGCAACGTAAAGTTAGTAACACTTCGAGTGCCGAACCCTGTATATAAATCGTATATATACGTCATAATATAAAAACTATTTATTTATTATTATTTATTTATATAATTTTAATAATTAATTAATTTACAAAAAACAAATCATTAATAAATTTTTTAGTCATTAATGCTGGCAGAGCAAGCAATTATCTATAAAATGATATATAATTTATGTGGAGTAAATGTGAGGTTTTTTTCTAAAGAGGGAGGGCAAACATCTTAACCTTAGCGTAGGTATATGATATATTGATTAATATTAAAAAACGAAATATGATATCACATAATGAACGAAACGTGATATCACATAGATGTGATTAATAAATCTTATCTAATGATTCCCGTCTATATCATCGTCGTGTCATTGAACTTGACTCTTTCCAAGTATTTATAGATATACACTGCGCTGTTTCACGGAAGGCTGATCGTTTTTGTTACTGAGAAAAATGTTAATATTATTAGTCGACTTCGAAAAAGAGAAGCTTCATAATTCGACTATATTTTTATGTGATAACTTTTTACTGGTTATACCGATTTTGATGATTCTTTTCAAGTGAAAACTTCTTTTGGCGCACCGAACACTCCGAGGTTACTCAATTCGACCGTGTGTATATATATATATATATATATATATATATATATATATATATACTAGCTGACTCGGCAAACGTTGTCTTGCCGCTAAACGCAAAAAAAAAATAGGGGTTAAAAATAGGGGTTGGTAGTAGAAGGGTGAATATTTAGGGTTGTATGTATTTTTCAACGCCAAATCATAATAAAATAAAAAATAAATTATTTATCTAAAAATTAAAATTTTTTTTTTTTTTTTTTGGGTGGACTACCCTTACCCCCGTTGTTCGATTCTCAGATCTATCCAATTTGCACACAAAATTTTATGAGAATCGGTCAAGCTTCGGAGGAGTTTTTAATTTTTTTCGTCTACATACGTTGTATTACTTGTCGATATAATTGAAGTCGGTTATTTTTTCGTTAGCGAGCAAACAATTATGAAGTGAAAACTTCTTTTGGCGCGCCGCACACACATTTTTTCGTAAGTAGTAAGTTAGGCTGATCCGTCACGCTCTGAGGTGAAAGGCTCGATCGGCTGAACTGGGAACTACCGAGTGTACTCGAGCGAGTAAGATACAGTCAACTGCGCTTAGCTGTTGTGTAGCTGTGTTTAGTATATTCACAATGAAGTTTTCACTTCTGCCGTGCGGTCTTAAGCACACACTGTATTTAATTTTTAATCGAAAGCTGGCATTTGTCGTATGATGCCATTTAAATTTGATCGAGGTGTGACGAGTACTTTTCGAGCTATCTCCAATAATGCGTGCTTGCTTGTATGTATTTTACGTGGACTTAAGTTTTATTACTTCTCTCAAAGATAGGATTAGAAATGAGACTACCCGCGAGAGACCGAAAGTAACCGACATAGCCCACAGAATTAGCAAGTTGAAATGGTAGTGTGCTGGTCATCTGTGTCGCAGGACCGATGGTCGTTGGAGTAGACGAGTCCTGGAGTGGAGACCGCGTGTTGGCAAACGCAGTGTGGGATTGCCGGTGTAGGCTGGATGAGGATTGCGGAAAACCGGCGAACTTGGGGAGGCCTATGTCCAGCAGTGGACTGCCATAGGTTGAAGTGATGAAGTTTTATTATTTACCGATGTAAATACAATTATTAACTGACTATTAAACTTTTATTTAATACAATTTTTTTTTATTTACAGACAAGATGGATTCCTTCTTCAGTCTCTTCGATCCGTCGGACGGGAATCAAAGTAAACAGAATAATAAGAAAAGACATAAAAACGATCAGGACAACGCCAGGAAGAACCCTGACGCTCCCAAGGGTAAGTTATGGGCGTATTTATCATAGGGCTAGACTGGGGTCAAGAGTAAGCCCATAACTGTCTGTCTGTCTGTCTGTCTGTCTGTCTGTCTGTCCGTCCGTCCGTCCGTCCGTCCGTCCGTCCGTCCGTCCGTCCGTCCGTCCGTCCGTCCGTCCGTCCGTCCGTCCGTCCGTCCGTGAATTTTGTATTTTTTATGTTCTTTTTTACCTTTTTTTATTTATTTTTAACTCCTGTTAAAGTCTATTCGTAACTTATCTGCAGGATAAAAAATTTATTCACAACCGATGAAACAGTCTCTAATTGTGCCATGTTTACAGGTAGACGGAGAGGAAGGCGATCTCAAGGGAAGAACGAAACTCTACCGGAGGAATCGTCGTTCCTCTGCGAACCGGACCTCAGTACAGAGATCTTAGTTAAAGATTACAGTTATATAGAGAATTATATAGAAGTGAACAAGCGGGATGATGGTAAGAATCAGCTTAATCATACTTGTCTATGTATAACAAGCGTAAAGTTTTGATGGTAAGGGGTTGGTATGGTATGGTATGGTAACACGGGCTGGTTTCCGCAACTCGACGATTTTCGCGTGTGTGGGAATAATCTATTCACTCCTGCCACCCAAGCTCCTCCAGAAACTTCAGAAGTGTTTTTGGCTTTTTGAAGATCTCCGGAATCAAAGATTGGTGGTAATGATTCTCTTCGATCTGCGCTGATCATCTCATACACCTAAGTCGTAATCAGGGGCGGATCGTTGGTGGCACGGTGGGGATGCCGACAACCTACAGTCGAAAAATTTACCCATTATTTTCCCACATCACTTCAGCCTATCACAGTCCTCTGCTAGATATAGGCCTCCCCAAGTTCACGCCAGATATTATGTCGTGTAACTCATGTGCTTTGCCCATAGTCTCCACGATAGGCAGACGGGCTGGTGACCGCAGGGCTGGCTTATTTTCCTTTGCCTCGATTATTTTATAAAATTATGGCCTAACAAAAAAGGTCAGACAAAAAGTTTCATTCCTCTATCCTTAATTCATAGGGCGGCAAATGCAAATGGTCCCCACGTCTGCCTATAACCCTAAATTTGGTATGACTTCTTTGGGGTGGCGAATCCTAGCGCGACCCCATCTCGCCCCACGCAAGCAAACGACTGCTCACACGTGCTGGTTTTTTTAGTCAGTAGGAGTCTGACCCCTTTCGCCACGTAAAAAAAAATTAAAAAAAAATTACGACTTCTTTGAATGATTATTTCCATATCTAAGATGGGTGGTAAAAAGGAAATAATCACATTTAAAAGTCGTTTATCAGTCGTGATTGCTTATGAGCGACTCCTGACTAGTACTTCGCCGATTTTCCGATGGCTATGACCACAATCTTGTTTGAAGGCTAGTTCCGGCCCTGTTCATAATAGCCTTTCCCCCAATCTCTACTTTTTTCCTTACTTTTCCATAACATGACCTATATGGTTACTGCTAAAATATTTCAGATAACAAAGGTGACGACAAGAGACCGCGCAGACGTAACTCCGGACGCAAGAACAGAAGGAAAAAGAACAAAATATCACCAGCCAAAGACCAGCCCAACGCCGCCTGGCAGGACGCCCAAACAGAAGTACCGGAAACCCTGAACAATCAGTCTTCTATACCCAAGATCTGTGACGAGAATATAGGCAAGAACGTGAATGATCTGAAGTCGGACGACTTCAAGAAGACCAGGAGGAAATCCTTGAACGATGAGAACGAAGATACCAAGTTTGCGGACAGGGTGTACAATGTTATAGACAAGTTGGAGAAGGTCAGGATCAAGGATGACATGTACTTGGCTGGGGATTTTAGTTCTGAGGATCTGGAGAGCGACTTCTTCTACAGTTCCGATGATATGGGGGAGTACGGCGACGATACGTGAGTTGCTTTAGATTGGAATGTTTAATTGACTTCAAAATCAAAGACTTGTCTGCTGGTGCAGAGTGTTGTGGGTTCGATCCCCCCCCCCCCAGGAGTTTGGGTGTAATATATGAAAAAATTAGTAGACATAATATAAAAATCCGAACTAATCCTCGAATCTATTGAACAGATTTTAATGAAATTTTGCACTGATGTGTAACTTTGTCAAACAAAAATATAAGTTATATTTTATTTCCATCAATGACTGCGATATTTTTATTGCAATATTAAATAAAAGATGGCGCTACGAAGTTCGCCAGATCAGCTAATAAATAAATATAAACTTAAGTGGCTTTCTTATTTTTTATTTTGATAACAATTATCATCACCTCCAGGTCCGATGGTGATGACTCTGGTGATGAATGCTACGGGACTCTACCGCCGGAACCGAGATTCGGTAACGTGGAGTACAAGTTGCAACTCGTCTCGCCTTGCGAGCGACGCTTCCAACATTTGGTGACTCAGGTTCGTACATTATTCGTCAAAATATATTAGTCGAAATAATATTAAGTACTGGCTTTTTTTTACACAACAAGTTCGGCAAGCGTATGGCTCACCTGATGGTAAGCGATTACCGTAGCTTATAGACGTCTGCAACACTAGAAGCATCGCAAGCGCGTTCCAACGCTATCCCCAATCCCCCAGGAGCTCTAGTCACCACTCACACAGCAACACAATACTGCTTGAAAGCAGTATTATTTAGCTGTGATCTTCTGTAAGGTCGAGGTACTACCCCAGTCGGGCTGCTCTATATTTTGAGCAGGATATGTTCTGCTGTGCCCTACCTCAGTTCATCATCATCATCATTCCAGCCTGTTGCATTCCACTGCTGGACATAGGCCTCCACAAGTTCGCGCCAAAAATGGCGTGAACTCATGTGTGTTGCCCATAGTCATCACGCTGGGCAGGCGGGTTGGTGACCGCAGTATGGCTTTGTCGCACCGAAGATGGTGTTGCCCGTCTTCGGCCTGTGTTTTTCAAAGCCAGCAGTTAGATGGTTATCCCGGCACCGGTCGGCTTCTTAAGTTCCAAGGTGGTAGTGGAACCTCGTTATCCCTTAGTCGCCTCTTACGACACACACGGGAAGAGAGGGCGTGGCTATATTCTTTGGTGCCGTAGCCACACAGCACACCTCAATTAATGATTTGTTTAGTTGCAAAAAAAATATCACGTGATCAATGGACGATCCTCGACTACAAACTATATACATGTATTTCTAATACCAAATGGTAGTCAAAAATATCGATTTTCCGTAGTTAAAATGGCGACTACGTTCCGGAGGGGGAGCGGCGGTGTACGTGGTGGGGGTGAGGGACTGCGGGGCGCTGAGGGGGCTGCGGCCGGGCCCTCTGAAGGCTTCCCTAAGGGCATTAAGAGACATGGCGAGGGCTTTGGGGGCTGTAATCGTCAGTGCTAAGGCGAGGAGAGTGGCGCCGGGGAGGGCTGTGGCAGAAGTGTACATAAGAAAGGTGAGTGTTTGTCTGTTAATAAGCACGGAGTGGTTTTATAGTATTTTTGTTTAAATTTTTTAAGTAAATCGTTCTTTACGCACGCTTTATTACTTGGGGAGTAAGCTGGTGAATGCTGGACGGGAGCGTTACGAAAAGTGTGATCGGGTGAGGCGAACGGTAGTTGAGGGAGATATAAGTTAGTGGAGATAGAAAGAGAGATAATTACGTTTCGTATATGACTAGGAACTAAAGAAGTTATACTTCAGTCGTGTGGTCTTAAGCACACTCGTTTCTTATAATGCCCTTCGTTGCCCCCTCGTTTTCTTAAACCTCCAGAAAAAAAAAATGACATTACACGCCACTCTTCTATGTGAATTTATTATTCTTTTTTTTAAATTCAGTTAGCGGACACCCAGCAGAGCGTGGAGCTAAGGGTGGCTGTGATGGGAGCCAACGAAGCCGGAAAATCCACACTCATAGGCGTTTTAACTCAAGGTAATAACAAAAAGTGTGTCCTTAGTGTTTAATGTAATAATGTAACTGAGGTATGGCACAGCAGGAGATAGATATCCCGCTCAAAATATGAAGCAGCGCGACTGGGGAAGTACCTCGACCGTGGTGGATTAAGCTCTGATCCTTCTTCTACACGGGGAGAGGCCTATGCCCAGCAGTGGGATATTATAGGCTGTAACAAAAAAAAAAATTTAATTATCATAATAAAATTTTCCATTTATAGGTGAACTAGATAACGGTACGGGTAGCGCACGTCTGAACATGTTCAGACATTTACACGAAGTTAAAAGTGGACGCACGTCTTCCCTCAGTCACGAGATACTGGGGTTCGATGCTCAGGTAACATATTTATTAATTGTATTTGTTAGACATCACTATTTAGTACGGCTTTCCGAACGCATGGAAACGGACATCGCCCTACTTCCTTGCTTACGTCACTTCCATAGATATGTTTGCTTTGGTTGATTGCAATGCTTGTTACAATTCATTTTATATAAAACTTAATCAAAATCAAAAACAGCTTTATTCAAATAGGCTCCAAGAGCACTTTCGAATCGTCATTTTACAAATTAAAACTTTATAAATCAAGATTATATTTGTAAAAGTGAAGCTACCACCGATTCGGAATGTAGATCCTGCAGAGAAGAATCGGCAAGAAACTCCGCAGTTACTCTTTTGAAAAATAATATATAAACTGTGTACACTTAAATGTCTATTGTTTCTTATAACATATTTGTTCTCAAATAATATAATAATAATAAAAAATGTGTTTGTCAGCTTCGACGTACGACTAAAGTTCACTCCTTCAGATCGACTGTCTAAATAAATAATAAATAAATATCTACACACTACACACACGGTCGTCTGTTCCTAAAGTAAGCAACTTAATGCTTGTGTTATAGGTAACAGCCGCCTGGTATAGCTACATTTTTTTTTTCGATACACTTACTTATAAATAATACATATATAAATATATAAATAAATATTTATATTACACCCAGACTCGGTGATGATTGATCGGTGGGAATCGAACCCACGACCCTCGGAGCGGAAAGTAGTGTCACTTTAAACTGCGCCAACGGGCTAGTCTCAAATACAATAAGGCACAAAAAAGGCTTGCTAGTCTAAGAAAAAGATTAATACCATATCAAATGGTAAATAAACGAATCAAATAACGCCATCTATCGATCTATCTATGGCGTTACTAGAAAACGTCGTTACGTCTTTAGACTTTACGAGAAACGCAACGAGGTCATTCATTCGGTAGATTTTACTCATATTTTTTTCATAGCGGGGGCCTTGTATGAAAATCAATTCTTTAAGGAGTTAACTTCATGGACCAGTCCTCAATCTCGATCACAATGACCACGCGACAAGCGCCAGCTTTCGAATAAAAAAAGGAATCACCAAAATCGGTACAGCCAGTAAAAAGTTATGAACTGGCAAACGAAATAGTACTATCGAATTGGGAAGTCTGTATAGCTTGAGAAAGACCGTCTTCTCAAAATATGTTGTTTTTAATTGTGTTAAAATGTCAAAGTACCCTCAAAATTAACAAAACACACAACTCTTTCAGGGTAACGTGGTAAATTACGGATGTTCGGAGCTAATGACGGCGGAGAGGATTGGTGAACGAAGCGCCAAGCTGGTCTCGTTCCTAGACCTGGCGGGTCATAGCAAGTACCAGCGGACCACCCTCCACGGACTCACGGGCTATTCCCCGCATTACGCCATGGTCGTGGTGAGTTTTGCCATATGAAAAATTTCATAATTAAAATATTTGTGTATATATTTATATAATGTGTATAAAAACAAGTTTGTTGATTTGTAAAGAAATATTCGTAATATAAAAAATTACTAATAAAAAAAAGTCGTTTTCTATGTCTCTATATCCCTATGTCCCTATATATGCTTAAATCTTTATAACTACGCAACGGATTTTGATGCGGTTTTTTTTAATAGATAGAGTGATTGAAGAGGAAGTTTTATATGTATAATACATGCGTAATATAATAGAGGAACATTGATAGTTTTTGCAACCGTGCGAAGCCGGGGCGGGTCGCTAGTTAAAGATATGTAACTAATATTTACTAGCCTATGTGTACACACACACACACACACACACACACACACACACACACACGAGATATAAGTTTGATGGAGCTAAATAAATTTTACTCCAGTCGTGTGGTCTAAAGCACACTCGTTTTTTTTATACGAATACAAAATCTGTTTTACAGATCTCGGCGACAGCGGGTGTAACGAAAATAACAGAAGAGCACATCGGGCTGCTCCTAGCGCTGGACATGCCTTTCTTCGCCGTCATAAACAAGTGTGAGCTGGCGAATAATATCAACCACGTGGTAGAAAGGTTGGCACAACTGCTGGAGCCGGCGAAGAAGGTTGGTATTAAGAGTAACTGCGGAGTTTCTATTGTGATTCTTCTCTGCAGAATTTACTATACAATAATATTATCATTTCATTATCATCATTATACTATCACAGTCCACTGCTGGACATAGGTCTCCACAAGTTCGCGCCAAAAATGTCGTGAACTCGTGTGTTGCCCATAGTCACCACGCTGGGCTGGCTTTGTCGCACCGAAGACGCTGCTGCCCGTCTTCGGTCTGTGTAGAATAGTATTAATAAAATTAATATTCTAATTTGTTATTTGACGATTCAAAGGCGCTTTTGAAGTTTATTTGAATGAAGTTATTTTAATTATTGATTCCGACAGAAACCCGTGCTGATAACGGATGAGAATATGGCTAGGAATTGCGTCGCTCCACAGAAGTCTATTTTGGACACCATTGACGATGGTGATGAGGACAACAAAAAAGAAGAAGAGTAAGAGATTGATTGCTTAAGATAATAGATAAGAAGTATCGCAAGCGCGTTGCCGATCCTAACCTCAGTCCCCTTCCCCCCAGGAGCTTTTTTTTTATGTCACTAGGTCGGCAAACAAGCATACGGCTCACCTGATGGTAAGCGATTACCGTAGCTTATAGACGCCTACAACACCAGAAGCATTGCAAGCGCGCTGCCGACCCAATCCCCAATCCCTATTTTGGGGGATTGGGGGCTGGTCACCTTACTCACCAACAGGAACACAATACTGCTTGAAAACCGTATTATTTTGCTGTGATCTTCTGTAAGGTCGAGGTACTACCCCAGTCGGGCTGCTCCATATTTTGAGCAGGAAATTTCTGCTGTGTCCTACCTCAGTTAAGCTCCGGTCACCTTACTCATACAGGAACAAAATACTGATCGACAGCAGTGTTATTTAGCTGTGACGTTCTGTTCCGTTGGAGCGGACTTGTCCTGGAGCGGAGACCATGTCTTGGCAAATGCAGGGTGGGACGTCCTCCGGCCCGCTGGACCGACGGTCTACGTAAGATTGCTGGTGGAGGCTGGATTAAGTTTGTGGAAATTCAGAATCATTGTAGTTACCACGCTGGGCAGGCGGGTCGGTGACCGTGAATACTAGGATGTCTGATGCGAATTCGGGGAGGCCTATGTCCAGCAGTGGACTGTGATAGGCTGGGGTGGCGGTCTGTACGGTCCCGGCACTGGGTCGTAAGCCACAGTGAGGAGGTTCTCCGCGCCAGTAACTCCCCTGTACGTCCCGGCACGGGGCAGGGGGCTGGTGAGGTCGCTCTGCCCCGTGCCCCACTAACTGCCCCGGCCGCAGGGTGGCGCTGTTCCCGGTGAGCTGCGTGCGCGGCGCCGGCCTCAACGCGCTGCACGCCTGCCTGCTGGCGCTGCGCCCCGCGCCGCCCGCCGCCGGGGACGTGAGTCGCCGTCACTGAGCCCGCACTCGACACACACCGCTACACACTGCGCCACACTGCTACACGCTGCCTGCTGGCGCTGCGCCCCGCGCCGCCCGCCGCCGGGGACGTGAGTCGCCGTCACTGAGCCCGCACTCGACACACACCGCTACACACTGCGCCACACTGCTACACGCTGCCTGCTGGCGCTGCGCCCCGCGCCGCCCGCCGCCGGGGACGTGAGTCGCCGTCACTGAGCCCGCACTCGACACACACCGCTACACACTGCGCCACACTGCTACACGCTGCCTGCTGGCGCTGCGCCCCGCGCCGCCCGCCGCCGGGGACGTGAGTCGCCGTCACTGAGCCCGCACTCGACACACACCGCTACACACTGCGCCACACTGCTACACGCTGCCTGCTGGCGCTGCGCCCCGCGCCGCCCGCCGCCGGGGACGTGAGTCGCCGTCACTGAGCCCGCACTCGACACACACCGCTACACACTGCGCCACACTGCTACACGCTGCCTGCTGGCGCTGCGCCCCGCGCCGCCCGCCGCCGGGGACGTGAGTCGCCGTCACTGAGCCCGCACTCGACACACACCGCTACACACTGCGCCACACTGCTACACGCTGCCTGCTGGCGCTGCGCCCCGCGCCGCCCGCCGCCGGGGACGTGAGTCGCCGTCACTGAGCCCGCACTCGACACACACCGCTACACACTGCGCCACACTGCTACACGCTGCCTGCTGGCGCTGCGCCCCGCGCCGCCCGCCGCCGGGGACGTGAGTCGCCGTCACTGAGCCCGCACTCGACACACACCGCTACACACTGCGCCACACTGCTACACGCTGCCTGCTGGCGCTGCGCCCCGCGCCGCCCGCCGCCGGGGACGTGAGTCGCCGTCACTGAGCCCGCACTCGACACACACCGCTACACACTGCGCCACACTGCTACACGCTGCCTGCTGGCGCTGCGCCCCGCGCCGCCCGCCGCCGGGGACGTGAGTCGCCGTCACTGAGCCCGCACTCGACACACACCGCTACACACTGCGCCACACTGCTACACGCTGCCTGCTGGCGCTGCGCCCCGCGCCGCCCGCCGCCGGGGACGTGAGTCGCCGTCACTGAGCCCGCACTCGACACACACCGCTACACACTGCGCCACACTGCTACACGCTGCCTGCTGGCGCTGCGCCCCGCGCCGCCCGCCGCCGGGGACGTGAGTCGCCGTCACTGAGCCCGCACTCGACACACACCGCTACACACTGCGCCACACTGCTACACGCTGCCTGCTGGCGCTGCGCCCCGCGCCGCCCGCCGCCGGGGACGTGAGTCGCCGTCACTGAGCCCGCACTCGACACACACCGCTACACACTGCGCCACACTGCTACACGCTGCCTGCTGGCGCTGCGCCCCGCGCCGCCCGCCGCCGGGGACGTGAGTCGCCGTCACTGAGCCCGCACTCGACACACACCGCTACACACTGCGCCACACTGCTACACGCTGCCTGCTGGCGCTGCGCCCCGCGCCGCCCGCCGCCGGGGACGTGAGTCGCCGTCACTGAGCCCGCACTCGACACACACCGCTACACACTGCGCCACACTGCTACACGCTGCCTGCTGGCGCTGCGCCCCGCGCCGCCCGCCGCCGGGGACGTGAGTCGCCGTCACTGAGCCCGCACTCGACACACACCGCTACACACTGCGCCACACTGCTACACGCTGCCTGCTGGCGCTGCGCCCCGCGCCGCCCGCCGCCGGGGACGTGAGTCGCCGTCACTGAGCCCGCACTCGACACACACCGCTACACACTGCGCCACACTGCTACACGCTGCCTGCTGGCGCTGCGCCCCGCGCCGCCCGCCGCCGGGGACGTGAGTCGCCGTCACTGAGCCCGCACTCGACACACACCGCTACACACTGCGCCACACTGCTACACGCTGCCTGCTGGCGCTGCGCCCCGCGCCGCCCGCCGCCGGGGACGTGAGTCGCCGTCACTGAGCCCGCACTCGACACACACCGCTACACACTGCGCCACACTGCTACACGCTGCCTGCTGGCGCTGCGCCCCGCGCCGCCCGCCGCCGGGGACGTGAGTCGCCGTCACTGAGCCCGCACTCGACACACACCGCTACACACTGCGCCACACTGCTACACGCTGCCTGCTGGCGCTGCGCCCCGCGCCGCCCGCCGCCGGGGACGTGAGTCGCCGTCACTGAGCCCGCACTCGACACACACCGCTACACACTGCGCCACACTGCTACACGCTGCCTGCTGGCGCTGCGCCCCGCGCCGCCCGCCGCCGGGGACGTGAGTCGCCGTCACTGAGCCCGCACTCGACACACACCGCTACACACTGCGCCACACTGCTACACGCTGCCTGCTGGCGCTGCGCCCCGCGCCGCCCGCCGCCGGGGACGTGAGTCGCCGTCACTGAGCCCGCACTCGACACACACCGCTACACACTGCGCCACACTGCTACACGCTGCCTGCTGGCGCTGCGCCCCGCGCCGCCCGCCGCCGGGGACGTGAGTCGCCGTCACTGAGCCCGCACTCGACACACACCGCTACACACTGCGCCACACTGCTACACGCTGCCTGCTGGCGCTGCGCCCCGCGCCGCCCGCCGCCGGGGACGTGAGTCGCCGTCACTGAGCCCGCACTCGACACACACCGCTACACACTGCGCCACACTGCTACACGCTGCCTGCTGGCGCTGCGCCCCGCGCCGCCCGCCGCCGGGGACGTGAGTCGCCGTCACTGAGCCCGCACTCGACACACACCGCTACACACTGCGCCACACTGCTACACGCTGCCTGCTGGCGCTGCGCCCCGCGCCGCCCGCCGCCGGGGACGTGAGTCGCCGTCACTGAGCCCGCACTCGACACACACCGCTACACACTGCGCCACACTGCTACACGCTGCCTGCTGGCGCTGCGCCCCGCGCCGCCCGCCGCCGGGGACGTGAGTCGCCGTCACTGAGCCCGCACTCGACACACACCGCTACACACTGCGCCACACTGCTACACGCTGCCTGCTGGCGCTGCGCCCCGCGCCGCCCGCCGCCGGGGACGTGAGTCGCCGTCACTGAGCCCGCACTCGACACACACCGCTACACACTGCGCCACACTGCTACACGCTGCCTGCTGGCGCTGCGCCCCGCGCCGCCCGCCGCCGGGGACGTGAGTCGCCGTCACTGAGCCCGCACTCGACACACACCGCTACACACTGCGCCACACTGCTACACGCTGCCTGCTGGCGCTGCGCCCCGCGCCGCCCGCCGCCGGGGACGTGAGTCGCCGTCACTGAGCCCGCACTCGACACACACCGCTACACACTGCGCCACACTGCTACACGCTGCCTGCTGGCGCTGCGCCCCGCGCCGCCCGCCGCCGGGGACGTGAGTCGCCGTCACTGAGCCCGCACTCGACACACACCGCTACACACTGCGCCACACTGCTACACGCTGCCTGCTGGCGCTGCGCCCCGCGCCGCCCGCCGCCGGGGACGTGAGTCGCCGTCACTGAGCCCGCACTCGACACACACCGCTACACACTGCGCCACACTGCTACACGCTGCCTGCTGGCGCTGCGCCCCGCGCCGCCCGCCGCCGGGGACGTGAGTCGCCGTCACTGAGCCCGCACTCGACACACACCGCTACACACTGCGCCACACTGCTACACGCTGCCTGCTGGCGCTGCGCCCCGCGCCGCCCGCCGCCGGGGACGTGAGTCGCCGTCACTGAGCCCGCACTCGACACACACCGCTACACACTGCGCCACACTGCTACACGCTGCCTGCTGGCGCTGCGCCCCGCGCCGCCCGCCGCCGGGGACGTGAGTCGCCGTCACTGAGCCCGCACTCGACACACACCGCTACACACTGCGCCACACTGCTACACGCTGCCTGCTGGCGCTGCGCCCCGCGCCGCCCGCCGCCGGGGACGTGAGTCGCCGTCACTGAGCCCGCACTCGACACACACCGCTACACACTGCGCCACACTGCTACACGCTGCCTGCTGGCGCTGCGCCCCGCGCCGCCCGCCGCCGGGGACGTGAGTCGCCGTCACTGAGCCCGCACTCGACACACACCGCTACACACTGCGCCACACTGCTACACGCTGCCTGCTGGCGCTGCGCCCCGCGCCGCCCGCCGCCGGGGACGTGAGTCGCCGTCACTGAGCCCGCACTCGACACACACCGCTACACACTGCGCCACACTGCTACACGCTGCCTGCTGGCGCTGCGCCCCGCGCCGCCCGCCGCCGGGGACGTGAGTCGCCGTCACTGAGCCCGCACTCGACACACACCGCTACACACTGCGCCACACTGCTACACGCTGCCTGCTGGCGCTGCGCCCCGCGCCGCCCGCCGCCGGGGACGTGAGTCGCCGTCACTGAGCCCGCACTCGACACACACCGCTACACACTGCGCCACACTGCTACACGCTGCCTGCTGGCGCTGCGCCCCGCGCCGCCCGCCGCCGGGGACGTGAGTCGCCGTCACTGAGCCCGCACTCGACACACACCGCTACACACTGCGCCACACTGCTACACGCTGCCTGCTGGCGCTGCGCCCCGCGCCGCCCGCCGCCGGGGACGTGAGTCGCCGTCACTGAGCCCGCACTCGACACACACCGCTACACACTGCGCCACACTGCTACACGCTGCCTGCTGGCGCTGCGCCCCGCGCCGCCCGCCGCCGGGGACGTGAGTCGCCGTCACTGAGCCCGCACTCGACACACACCGCTACACACTGCGCCACACTGCTACACGCTGCCTGCTGGCGCTGCGCCCCGCGCCGCCCGCCGCCGGGGACGTGAGTCGCCGTCACTGAGCCCGCACTCGACACACACCGCTACACACTGCGCCACACTGCTACACGCTGCCTGCTGGCGCTGCGCCCCGCGCCGCCCGCCGCCGGGGACGTGAGTCGCCGTCACTGAGCCCGCACTCGACACACACCGCTACACACTGCGCCACACTGCTACACGCTGCCTGCTGGCGCTGCGCCCCGCGCCGCCCGCCGCCGGGGACGTGAGTCGCCGTCACTGAGCCCGCACTCGACACACACCGCTACACACTGCGCCACACTGCTACACGCTGCCTGCTGGCGCTGCGCCCCGCGCCGCCCGCCGCCGGGGACGTGAGTCGCCGTCACTGAGCCCGCACTCGACACACACCGCTACACACTGCGCCACACTGCTACACGCTGCCTGCTGGCGCTGCGCCCCGCGCCGCCCGCCGCCGGGGACGTGAGTCGCCGTCACTGAGCCCGCACTCGACACACACCGCTACACACTGCGCCACACTGCTACACGCTGCCTGCTGGCGCTGCGCCCCGCGCCGCCCGCCGCCGGGGACGTGAGTCGCCGTCACTGAGCCCGCACTCGACACACACCGCTACACACTGCGCCACACTGCTACACGCTGCCTGCTGGCGCTGCGCCCCGCGCCGCCCGCCGCCGGGGACGTGAGTCGCCGTCACTGAGCCCGCACTCGACACACACCGCTACACACTGCGCCACACTGCTACACGCTGCCTGCTGGCGCTGCGCCCCGCGCCGCCCGCCGCCGGGGACGTGAGTCGCCGTCACTGAGCCCGCACTCGACACACACCGCTACACACTGCGCCACACTGCTACACGCTGCCTGCTGGCGCTGCGCCCCGCGCCGCCCGCCGCCGGGGACGTGAGTCGCCGTCACTGAGCCCGCACTCGACACACACCGCTACACACTGCGCCACACTGCTACACGCTGCCTGCTGGCGCTGCGCCCCGCGCCGCCCGCCGCCGGGGACGTGAGTCGCCGTCACTGAGCCCGCACTCGACACACACCGCTACACACTGCGCCACACTGCTACACGCTGCCTGCTGGCGCTGCGCCCCGCGCCGCCCGCCGCCGGGGACGTGAGTCGCCGTCACTGAGCCCGCACTCGACACACACCGCTACACACTGCGCCACACTGCTACACGCTGCCTGCTGGCGCTGCGCCCCGCGCCGCCCGCCGCCGGGGACGTGAGTCGCCGTCACTGAGCCCGCACTCGACACACACCGCTACACACTGCGCCACACTGCTACACGCTGCCTGCTGGCGCTGCGCCCCGCGCCGCCCGCCGCCGGGGACGTGAGTCGCCGTCACTGAGCCCGCACTCGACACACACCGCTACACACTGCGCCACACTGCTACACGCTGCCTGCTGGCGCTGCGCCCCGCGCCGCCCGCCGCCGGGGACGTGAGTCGCCGTCACTGAGCCCGCACTCGACACACACCGCTACACACTGCGCCACACTGCTACACGCTGCCTGCTGGCGCTGCGCCCCGCGCCGCCCGCCGCCGGGGACGTGAGTCGCCGTCACTGAGCCCGCACTCGACACACACCGCTACACACTGCGCCACACTGCTACACGCTGCCTGCTGGCGCTGCGCCCCGCGCCGCCCGCCGCCGGGGACGTGAGTCGCCGTCACTGAGCCCGCACTCGACACACACCGCTACACACTGCGCCACACTGCTACACGCTGCCTGCTGGCGCTGCGCCCCGCGCCGCCCGCCGCCGGGGACGTGAGTCGCCGTCACTGAGCCCGCACTCGACACACACCGCTACACACTGCGCCACACTGCTACACGCTGCCTGCTGGCGCTGCGCCCCGCGCCGCCCGCCGCCGGGGACGTGAGTCGCCGTCACTGAGCCCGCACTCGACACACACCGCTACACACTGCGCCACACTGCTACACGCTGCCTGCTGGCGCTGCGCCCCGCGCCGCCCGCCGCCGGGGACGTGAGTCGCCGTCACTGAGCCCGCACTCGACACACACCGCTACACACTGCGCCACACTGCTACACGCTGCCTGCTGGCGCTGCGCCCCGCGCCGCCCGCCGCCGGGGACGTGAGTCGCCGTCACTGAGCCCGCACTCGACACACACCGCTACACACTGCGCCACACTGCTACACGCTGCCTGCTGGCGCTGCGCCCCGCGCCGCCCGCCGCCGGGGACGTGAGTCGCCGTCACTGAGCCCGCACTCGACACACACCGCTACACACTGCGCCACACTGCTACACGCTGCCTGCTGGCGCTGCGCCCCGCGCCGCCCGCCGCCGGGGACGTGAGTCGCCGTCACTGAGCCCGCACTCGACACACACCGCTACACACTGCGCCACACTGCTACACGCTGCCTGCTGGCGCTGCGCCCCGCGCCGCCCGCCGCCGGGGACGTGAGTCGCCGTCACTGAGCCCGCACTCGACACACACCGCTACACACTGCGCCACACTGCTACACGCTGCCTGCTGGCGCTGCGCCCCGCGCCGCCCGCCGCCGGGGACGTGAGTCGCCGTCACTGAGCCCGCACTCGACACACACCGCTACACACTGCGCCACACTGCTACACGCTGCCTGCTGGCGCTGCGCCCCGCGCCGCCCGCCGCCGGGGACGTGAGTCGCCGTCACTGAGCCCGCACTCGACACACACCGCTACACACTGCGCCACACTGCTACACGCTGCCTGCTGGCGCTGCGCCCCGCGCCGCCCGCCGCCGGGGACGTGAGTCGCCGTCACTGAGCCCGCACTCGACACACACCGCTACACACTGCGCCACACTGCTACACGCTGCCTGCTGGCGCTGCGCCCCGCGCCGCCCGCCGCCGGGGACGTGAGTCGCCGTCACTGAGCCCGCACTCGACACACACCGCTACACACTGCGCCACACTGCTACACGCTGCCTGCTGGCGCTGCGCCCCGCGCCGCCCGCCGCCGGGGACGTGAGTCGCCGTCACTGAGCCCGCACTCGACACACACCGCTACACACTGCGCCACACTGCTACACGCTGCCTGCTGGCGCTGCGCCCCGCGCCGCCCGCCGCCGGGGACGTGAGTCGCCGTCACTGAGCCCGCACTCGACACACACCGCTACACACTGCGCCACACTGCTACACGCTGCCTGCTGGCGCTGCGCCCCGCGCCGCCCGCCGCCGGGGACGTGAGTCGCCGTCACTGAGCCCGCACTCGACACACACCGCTACACACTGCGCCACACTGCTACACGCTGCCTGCTGGCGCTGCGCCCCGCGCCGCCCGCCGCCGGGGACGTGAGTCGCCGTCACTGAGCCCGCACTCGACACACACCGCTACACACTGCGCCACACTGCTACACGCTGCCTGCTGGCGCTGCGCCCCGCGCCGCCCGCCGCCGGGGACGTGAGTCGCCGTCACTGAGCCCGCACTCGACACACACCGCTACACACTGCGCCACACTGCTACACGCTGCCTGCTGGCGCTGCGCCCCGCGCCGCCCGCCGCCGGGGACGTGAGTCGCCGTCACTGAGCCCGCACTCGACACACACCGCTACACACTGCGCCACACTGCTACACGCTGCCTGCTGGCGCTGCGCCCCGCGCCGCCCGCCGCCGGGGACGTGAGTCGCCGTCACTGAGCCCGCACTCGACACACACCGCTACACACTGCGCCACACTGCTACACGCTGCCTGCTGGCGCTGCGCCCCGCGCCGCCCGCCGCCGGGGACGTGAGTCGCCGTCACTGAGCCCGCACTCGACACACACCGCTACACACTGCGCCACACTGCTACACGCTGCCTGCTGGCGCTGCGCCCCGCGCCGCCCGCCGCCGGGGACGTGAGTCGCCGTCACTGAGCCCGCACTCGACACACACCGCTACACACTGCGCCACACTGCTACACGCTGCCTGCTGGCGCTGCGCCCCGCGCCGCCCGCCGCCGGGGACGTGAGTCGCCGTCACTGAGCCCGCACTCGACACACACCGCTACACACTGCGCCACACTGCTACACGCTGCCTGCTGGCGCTGCGCCCCGCGCCGCCCGCCGCCGGGGACGTGAGTCGCCGTCACTGAGCCCGCACTCGACACACACCGCTACACACTGCGCCACACTGCTACACGCTGCCTGCTGGCGCTGCGCCCCGCGCCGCCCGCCGCCGGGGACGTGAGTCGCCGTCACTGAGCCCGCACTCGACACACACCGCTACACACTGCGCCACACTGCTACACGCTGCCTGCTGGCGCTGCGCCCCGCGCCGCCCGCCGCCGGGGACGTGAGTCGCCGTCACTGAGCCCGCACTCGACACACACCGCTACACACTGCGCCACACTGCTACACGCTGCCTGCTGGCGCTGCGCCCCGCGCCGCCCGCCGCCGGGGACGTGAGTCGCCGTCACTGAGCCCGCACTCGACACACACCGCTACACACTGCGCCACACTGCTACACGCTGCCTGCTGGCGCTGCGCCCCGCGCCGCCCGCCGCCGGGGACGTGAGTCGCCGTCACTGAGCCCGCACTCGACACACACCGCTACACACTGCGCCACACTGCTACACGCTGCCTGCTGGCGCTGCGCCCCGCGCCGCCCGCCGCCGGGGACGTGAGTCGCCGTCACTGAGCCCGCACTCGACACACACCGCTACACACTGCGCCACACTGCTACACGCTGCCTGCTGGCGCTGCGCCCCGCGCCGCCCGCCGCCGGGGACGTGAGTCGCCGTCACTGAGCCCGCACTCGACACACACCGCTACACACTGCGCCACACTGCTACACGCTGCCTGCTGGCGCTGCGCCCCGCGCCGCCCGCCGCCGGGGACGTGAGTCGCCGTCACTGAGCCCGCACTCGACACACACCGCTACACACTGCGCCACACTGCTACACGCTGCCTGCTGGCGCTGCGCCCCGCGCCGCCCGCCGCCGGGGACGTGAGTCGCCGTCACTGAGCCCGCACTCGACACACACCGCTACACACTGCGCCACACTGCTACACGCTGCCTGCTGGCGCTGCGCCCCGCGCCGCCCGCCGCCGGGGACGTGAGTCGCCGTCACTGAGCCCGCACTCGACACACACCGCTACACACTGCGCCACACTGCTACACGCTGCCTGCTGGCGCTGCGCCCCGCGCCGCCCGCCGCCGGGGACGTGAGTCGCCGTCACTGAGCCCGCACTCGACACACACCGCTACACACTGCGCCACACTGCTACACGCTGCCTGCTGGCGCTGCGCCCCGCGCCGCCCGCCGCCGGGGACGTGAGTCGCCGTCACTGAGCCCGCACTCGACACACACCGCTACACACTGCGCCACACTGCTACACGCTGCCTGCTGGCGCTGCGCCCCGCGCCGCCCGCCGCCGGGGACGTGAGTCGCCGTCACTGAGCCCGCACTCGACACACACCGCTACACACTGCGCCACACTGCTACACGCTGCCTGCTGGCGCTGCGCCCCGCGCCGCCCGCCGCCGGGGACGTGAGTCGCCGTCACTGAGCCCGCACTCGACACACACCGCTACACACTGCGCCACACTGCTACACGCTGCCTGCTGGCGCTGCGCCCCGCGCCGCCCGCCGCCGGGGACGTGAGTCGCCGTCACTGAGCCCGCACTCGACACACACCGCTACACACTGCGCCACACTGCTACACGCTGCCTGCTGGCGCTGCGCCCCGCGCCGCCCGCCGCCGGGGACGTGAGTCGCCGTCACTGAGCCCGCACTCGACACACACCGCTACACACTGCGCCACACTGCTACACGCTGCCTGCTGGCGCTGCGCCCCGCGCCGCCCGCCGCCGGGGACGTGAGTCGCCGTCACTGAGCCCGCACTCGACACACACCGCTACACACTGCGCCACACTGCTACACGCTGCCTGCTGGCGCTGCGCCCCGCGCCGCCCGCCGCCGGGGACGTGAGTCGCCGTCACTGAGCCCGCACTCGACACACACCGCTACACACTGCGCCACACTGCTACACGCTGCCTGCTGGCGCTGCGCCCCGCGCCGCCCGCCGCCGGGGACGTGAGTCGCCGTCACTGAGCCCGCACTCGACACACACCGCTACACACTGCGCCACACTGCTACACGCTGCCTGCTGGCGCTGCGCCCCGCGCCGCCCGCCGCCGGGGACGTGAGTCGCCGTCACTGAGCCCGCACTCGACACACACCGCTACACACTGCGCCACACTGCTACACGCTGCCTGCTGGCGCTGCGCCCCGCGCCGCCCGCCGCCGGGGACGTGAGTCGCCGTCACTGAGCCCGCACTCGACACACACCGCTACACACTGCGCCACACTGCTACACGCTGCCTGCTGGCGCTGCGCCCCGCGCCGCCCGCCGCCGGGGACGTGAGTCGCCGTCACTGAGCCCGCACTCGACACACACCGCTACACACTGCGCCACACTGCTACACGCTGCCTGCTGGCGCTGCGCCCCGCGCCGCCCGCCGCCGGGGACGTGAGTCGCCGTCACTGAGCCCGCACTCGACACACACCGCTACACACTGCGCCACACTGCTACACGCTGCCTGCTGGCGCTGCGCCCCGCGCCGCCCGCCGCCGGGGACGTGAGTCGCCGTCACTGAGCCCGCACTCGACACACACCGCTACACACTGCGCCACACTGCTACACGCTGCCTGCTGGCGCTGCGCCCCGCGCCGCCCGCCGCCGGGGACGTGAGTCGCCGTCACTGAGCCCGCACTCGACACACACCGCTACACACTGCGCCACACTGCTACACGCTGCCTGCTGGCGCTGCGCCCCGCGCCGCCCGCCGCCGGGGACGTGAGTCGCCGTCACTGAGCCCGCACTCGACACACACCGCTACACACTGCGCCACACTGCTACACGCTGCCTGCTGGCGCTGCGCCCCGCGCCGCCCGCCGCCGGGGACGTGAGTCGCCGTCACTGAGCCCGCACTCGACACACACCGCTACACACTGCGCCACACTGCTACACGCTGCCTGCTGGCGCTGCGCCCCGCGCCGCCCGCCGCCGGGGACGTGAGTCGCCGTCACTGAGCCCGCACTCGACACACACCGCTACACACTGCGCCACACTGCTACACGCTGCCTGCTGGCGCTGCGCCCCGCGCCGCCCGCCGCCGGGGACGTGAGTCGCCGTCACTGAGCCCGCACTCGACACACACCGCTACACACTGCGCCACACTGCTACACGCTGCCTGCTGGCGCTGCGCCCCGCGCCGCCCGCCGCCGGGGACGTGAGTCGCCGTCACTGAGCCCGCACTCGACACACACCGCTACACACTGCGCCACACTGCTACACGCTGCCTGCTGGCGCTGCGCCCCGCGCCGCCCGCCGCCGGGGACGTGAGTCGCCGTCACTGAGCCCGCACTCGACACACACCGCTACACACTGCGCCACACTGCTACACGCTGCCTGCTGGCGCTGCGCCCCGCGCCGCCCGCCGCCGGGGACGTGAGTCGCCGTCACTGAGCCCGCACTCGACACACACCGCTACACACTGCGCCACACTGCTACACGCTGCCTGCTGGCGCTGCGCCCCGCGCCGCCCGCCGCCGGGGACGTGAGTCGCCGTCACTGAGCCCGCACTCGACACACACCGCTACACACTGCGCCACACTGCTACACGCTGCCTGCTGGCGCTGCGCCCCGCGCCGCCCGCCGCCGGGGACGTGAGTCGCCGTCACTGAGCCCGCACTCGACACACACCGCTACACACTGCGCCACACTGCTACACGCTGCCTGCTGGCGCTGCGCCCCGCGCCGCCCGCCGCCGGGGACGTGAGTCGCCGTCACTGAGCCCGCACTCGACACACACCGCTACACACTGCGCCACACTGCTACACGCTGCCTGCTGGCGCTGCGCCCCGCGCCGCCCGCCGCCGGGGACGTGAGTCGCCGTCACTGAGCCCGCACTCGACACACACCGCTACACACTGCGCCACACTGCTACACACTGACCCCCGCACTGCGCCCACACTGAGTCCACTCTCAACCCACACTGCGCCCACACGGAACCCACATCGCGATATTATAAAAATAAATATACAAATTATATTAGCACACGTAGACGAAATAAATAAATAGTATAGTTTAATTTTTTTATTTATGAGTTAGAATAAGAACCGGTCGATGGGCTCACTTCTCTTTTAGAGACATTAAGATAAGTGTATCGAGTAATGATGTTGTTGAAAAACACCTATTTCGATAATAAGTAGAATCATTTAAAAAAAGGATATGGGATCAAAAGCCCGTGGATGTATATTTAATTTATAAAAAAACTCCACACTATACCCCACACTGATTAACACACGCTTCACTTTTATTGATAACTACAATTTAAACTTATAATTATAAGATGACGCCTGTTTGAATGAAGATAATTTGATCTGATTTTGACACCATACTGACATTGAGATCACAGTGTCAGGACGTGAGTAAACATTCATTCATTAAAATGATGGCTACCAACCACGGTCTTATATACAGGTCTTGCAACGGAGCCCAATTTCAATGGTGAGAGATTAGTAGGACAGTGTCATAACTTTTCGTTCGCGTCAACGCCGCTGTGTTATAATTGTTTATATTTTAAAACACAAATGCGTGACGTTTGATATGAAAAGACAGAGTGGTATTGTCTTCGTTGCACAGCACACCCAGCGATCGTCACGCCACTGGCGGCCGTAGATTGAAAAGAAACACGTAGACATTAAGCTGACGTACCTCCACTACTGTTGTTACACGACCTGTGTATAAGACCGTGCCTCCAACAGTGCCAAGGTAGCGCAGATGTAATCTTTACTGTCACATTGAATGGAGAAGCCACAAAGGAAATTATGATAGAAATCAATTGGTACGTTCAAGGACGTGTGTACCGCGACACCTCGCACTGACCTACCGAGGATGTAATCTCGATCATTCTCTCTCTCCTACACGGAGAATGAGGCCTATGCCCAGCAGTGGGAAGTTACAAGCTGAATCAACCATCAAAATGTATATATACTTGTATGTAGTAATTTTTATGGGAAACGTACGCTTGAATATATTATTCCTTTCTTAATAAATAATCTGCCATCGAATTTAAATAAAAATTCAAAAACACAACTATAAAAACATATTTAAAAAATTCTTTTTAGACCAACATATAGAGAGAGATTGACATGACCGCATTTATTATTTTTATTATGATTATTACTATTTTTTAACCACTTAATGTTATTTTTTTTTCTTTCCAATTATATTCACACGTATAATCTATATTTGTATAGCTTTATATCATATTTTTATGTTAGCATATAATATCGTGAGTGCACTGTTAAACTGTTCATTATTTTTGCTGCACTGTTTATCACATAAATTGTATCTTTTTGTTTTCTTCTGTAAATAAACAAATAAATAAAATTTCAGGAAACATGCGAGTTTCAAATAGACGAGATTTTCCACGTCGGCGACTCGACCGGCCCCGTCGTTGGCGGCCTGCTGGCGAGGGGGCAGCTGTTCGAGGGTGACAACTTGATTATAGGTCATAAGAATAATAAATAACTTTATTGCAAACATTTTTGAATATCATATCAAAAATTGACCGCTCCAGCGGGGTTCGAACCCGCGTCTCCGACTGACCGTGTCGATGCTCTAGCCAATTAAGCTACGGAACGATGTACCCGCTAGAGCGAAATTTCTGATATGATGATTTTTATTTTTCGGTTTAAGCCTTAACTTTATTGCACACAGTAACATATAACAATTACATAAGTATAAAGCTTAAAGGGAAAAAAATAATTACGTCGCATGCAACGGGCGGTCTTATCACTAGATAGTGATCTCTTCCAGACAAACCACCAGAAAGGAGCTTGTTGAATTTAAGGGCTTGTTCAGCTAGGTCGGCTAGGTTATTTTATATTATTTTATAGTAATACAAACGCCTCACTCAACGGCCCCCACTAGGGTTTAATCCCGTGTTGGGGGTCCGGAAACACACACAATACACAAGCACAAACGTCCAGACCATATGGCTGGGCATAGGTCTCTTTCCCCATGTAGGAGAAGGATCAGAGCTTAATCCACCACGCTGCTACACTACGGGCTGTATATATTCCCTACTACGAGTAACGATCGCTATCAGGTGTACATGATAACAACCGGGACCGACGGCTTAACGTGCTCTCCGAGGCACGGTGGGGAGACCCACAAGGACTGCACAAACACCCAGACCACGGCAAACATCTGTGTGGCCAATAATGTTTGCCGTGACCTGTGCTAACGCGTCGTCATTCAAGGGTTCTTAAAGAGTGATTATTTATTTTATTAAGGTTTAATCTATCTAATATATAAAATTCTCGTGTCATGGTGTTAAAAATTGAACTCCTCCGAAACGACTCGATTTTAATAAAATTTTGTGTGCATATCTGGTAGGTCTGAGAATCTGCCAACATCTACTTTTAATACCCCTAAGTTATAGGGGGGGATTAAGGGTGTTAATAACATATATGGCAAAACAACGTTTGCGGGGTCAGCTAGTTGTTTAATATATTAAGCGTTAGGACACAATTAATTTAAAGGAGTAACTCGTATACTAAGATAATGTAAAATTTAAAAATGCTTTATAATTTTTTTTCGCGTCCAACGTGGTCATAACACCTAAACCCCCCCCCCCCCCTCTATTTGAGGGAACGCAGTTATTTATTTATTTTATAGGTACATTCACAAAATACATACAAAACATTATATATGAATCATTACTACATTATTATAAGTATCCCATTACGGAGTACACAACATTCCACCATATATTAATGTCATGAAGCAAGTATAATTAGGATAACATCACATAAAAAAATTTAAAGTAAAAGTAAAAATCCCACTCACTAACAATAAAATTCATTTTAAAAGATCAATAATCAAATTTATATAAAAAAGTCAAAGGTAAGTCAAGAGAAGTCAGTTAGGAGTACAGGTTATATGTAGAGTGTATTTTAGATGTTGTTTTTGAAGTAAAACTTTCTTACGCATGCTTGGTGGAGGGTGAGATGGTGAATGCGTGACGAGAGCGTTGCGGGAAGTGTGATCGGACGAGGCAAACGGAAGTTGAGGAGATATATAGAGGGATTTAGTTGGAGTTAAATAAGTGTTATGTTAGTCGTGTGGTGTAAAGCACACTAAAACATAGCTTATATTTTAAGTTGGAGAAACGTATTTGTGCAAATTTTCATTAAAATCGGTCTATTATAGTTTAGTATAATTTTGGAAATTAGCCCGGTAGAACGTCTTGACATGAGATCTTTATGTACAGGGTGTTTGACTCCTAACTGCGTTTATACAAATGAGGGGGTTCTGGAGGTGTAATGTATTACGTTGAGTTTAAGAAAGTAATTCCTACTCTTTTATTAAATTCTACTTTGTCTTGATATACAAGTTACTTTCGCAATATATTGGTGCATAATTGTTCAATACGATTTCCTTCGCCCTAAAAACATCGACGAAGAGAAATATTAATATAAATCGTCGCATACAACTCAAGAACCGCACACGGTAACAAATTATTTTCCTCCGAGAATGTTTTTAATTGTAAATTATAGTCGAACACACACACACGACACACGAAGGGTGTACGGAACGAGCCTATCAAAGTGGCTCGTCCATTGAAACGAAGTGCGATATACGAGTGGTGTAGGAAGACGTTTTACGAACTATAACTTGGGTATCTTTAAATACGAACTATAACTTGGGTATCTTTAAATCAAGAGTGAATAGGCATCTTCTAGGCAAGCGCGCACCACCTTAGGCTGCATCTTCACTTGCCTTCAGGTGAGATCGCAGTCAAGCGCTAGTCTATATATTTAAAAAAAAAAAAACGTATTCTGGCAGGCCCGCTGCCGGACGGCTCGTTCGCGCCGGCGCTCGTGCGCTCGGTGTACCGCAACCGCGTGCCGTGCGGCCGCGTGCGCGCCGGCGAGAGCGCCTCGCTGGGGCTGGCGGTGGGCGGGGCGGGGGGCGGGGACAGCGTGCGCGCGCGGCCCGGCCTCGTGCTGCTGGCGCCGCCGCGCGCGCCCGCCGCCGCGCCGCGCCCCGCCTTCGGCGCCTGCCGCCCGGGCCGCTGCCGCGCGCAGGTGAGCGGGGGCGGGGCTGGGGAGTTGAGGGAGGCTCTGTCTGGCGGGCTGGGGCCGCGGGTGCGCGCGACTGCAGACGGAACGGGGAGTGGCGTGTGGCAGATGAGAGGGGAGAGAGGAAGGGCGGTCGCCTGAAGCGGGGGGGGGGGTAATACAGTGAGACCAACGTAGCACATGATTTCTAAAATATCCAACCGAGTCCTCTTTCCACATATCGAGTCCATTATAATATATATATATATATATATATATATATATATATATATATATATATATATATATATATATATATATATAATAATAATAATCACGCCTCTTTCCCGTAAGCGTAGGCAGAAACCACTTCATTCCACTTGCTACGATCCTTACATACTTCTTTCGCTTCGTCCACTTTCATTATTCCCTTCATACACGCTCTTCGGTTTAGGGTACTCTTGACCTGGCGTTTTTTCAAGACGTCCCTTATTTGGTCTCGAAACGTCCGCCTAGGTCTACCCCTTCCAACCCTTCCATCCACGCTCGCCTTATACACTTTTTTCGTCAATCGTTCTTCACTCATTCTCTCGACATGAACAAACCATCGGAGCATACCTTTCTGTCGCCTTATATCTGAGCATCGTCTATTATTTTACAATATTTACAGCCTTATCATAAAGATAGTTCTAGTCAATGTAAAAGTCAATCTAACCTCTTGATACATTGTAAGGGTGTCGACGGTTATGGATTTAGTGTGGATAAAAAATAAGCGGAAGGTGGACTAGACAATTAGAGGCTGTTCCACCTCAATCGATAAAATATATTTTAGATTCACATTTACGAATTTGGTCACCAACCCGCCTGCCCAGCGCGGTGACTATGGGCAAAACACATGAGTTCACGCCATTTTTTGGCACGAACTTATGGAGGCCTATGTCCAGCAGTGGACTGCGATAGACTGAAATGATTTACGAATACAAATATATCAAAAAAATTTACCTGTCAGATAAATTAAATAGCGTTATCCATATTCATATTATCATTTACAACGTAATTAGGAAAAAGATGTCGGACAACCATCTCAAGAAAAAAAAGTGTAACAAAAAGCTCCGACGCACGACCGAAGCTTACTCCTTCAGATCGTCTGTCTAAAGTCTAAATAGACTTAAAAAAGGTTTACTAGTCTAAGAAAAAGATTAATACCATATCAAATGGTAAGTAGACGAATCAAATAACGTTATCGAGTTCCGATAGATGGCATTATGAGAAACGTAACGAGGTCATTCGTTCAGTAAATTTTACCCCTCATATTTTGTTCATACCGCGGTCCTTATATGGATAAAAATGTATCATAACTAATGATACATTAAATTGGTCAAAATTCAAAACCACATAAATCATTTCCAGATCAGCGAATTGGTCCAGACGTCACAAACGTCGCAGAAGAGCCGTAAGAACGCGAGACGCCAAAACAAGAACATCCTGCAAGACATAGCGATGGCGCAGAACGATCTGACGAAGTCTTCGGACACGAAGAACGAAAACGTGTACGTGTCGGATGATGAGGACAAGTTGAACATGCGGATTTCTGAGGCCGACATGCGCATGCCAGATAAGGGTGATAGGGACTGTGTCTGCGGCGATGTAGTGTTTCTAGAAGATCCGAACGATCCAAGGGGATGTATATATTTTCAGGTAGGTTTCGAAGTTGTCGTAAGTACATTTATTTGTTTTTTTTAATAATTAATTAAATATATAATTAGGTCGACAAACAAGCTTATGAATCACCTTATGGTTAACTGAGGTCGGGCACAGCAGGAATTTCCTGCTCAAAATATATATGATGAGCAGGAAATTCCTGCTGTGCCCGACCTCAATGAAACGGAACTACGCGTTATCAAAGATTACTCAAAAAGTAGTTATCAGATCTCAATAAAATTTATACTATGTGACCACATGACAAACATCAGCTTTGGATTAAATTAAAAGTTATTAAAATCGATACACCCAGTAAAAAGTTATTGCGGATTTTCAAGAGTTTCCCTCGATTTCTCTGGGATCCCATCATCAAATCCTGGTTTCCTTATCATGGTACTAAAGGAGGATTGGAGTTATATAATTGGAAAAAAAGCGTCAAGTAAAAACGCATCATTAGATAAAACTCTAAAAGTAGTTGTTAGATCTCAAATAAATTTAAATGGGACCAATTGACACACACCACCTTTCGATTAAAAAAAAAATTGTCGAAATCGGTCCACACGGTTAAAAGTTCTGATGTAACATACATTTAAAAAAATACAGTCGGATTGAGAACCTCCTCCTTTTTTGAAGGCTACTCATCATTGCCCGGGCAGGGTAATATATGGTTTTTAAATGGGGGAAAGCGCTAAAAAGGTATTGTGCCCCGGGCACGAGTTAAGCTCGCTACATCACTGAAAGCGATTAGGGGATTGGAAAGTGAACAATTGTTCTCAAAAAGAAAACTCCATAGATAGTTGGAGCATCTTTCTTGTTGGTAACTTTATTTTCGCATAAAATATACAATAATACTAGCTGACCCCGCAAACGTTTCTTTGCCATATATGTTATTAACCCGCTTAATCCCCCCCCCCCCTTATAACTAAAGGGTATGAAAAATAGATGTTGGCCGATTCTCAGACCTACCCGATATGCCCACAAAATTTTATTAAAATCGGTCGAGCCGTTTCGGAGGAGTTCAATGTTTAACACCATGAGACGAGAATTTTATATATTAGAAGATATGTATATTTTTTTTTTCATTACAGGCATCAGTACATGTGCTGAGGCACTCCACCGCGATATACCCGGGCTTTCAGTGCTCAGTACACGTCGGCAATGTACGGCAGACTGCCATCATAGAGGTGAGACAAGCGAACTCATTGCATATAAAAATTAGCGTGCTTTAGACCAACGACTGAAGTAAGACTTCTGCACAATATGCCTGCACTGTGTCTTAGATATACGAAATGTAACTGGCCATGAGAGGAAGAGAGAAAGAAAATGTGTGCACGCACCGTTCGCCTCGCCCGATCACACTTTTCGTAACGGTCACACATTTACCCCAAGTCAAGTTTACGTAAAGAAGTTTTACTTAAAAAAATGATGTTTACACTCAACATTTGGGTGTTTCATAGACTCTACATTTGTTCCAGGGTATAATGTCACCGAACAACGTCCTGAGGGCCGGTGAAGCGGCCTCAGTGCTGTTCAGGTTCTCGAGATGCCCCGAGTACTTGGTGAAGGGAAGGAGGCTGATCTTCACAGCGGGGTTGGGGACCCGGTTAGTATGGGTTACGGGGTACGCCTGAAGGGTATTCACACTCACACACACTTCAGCCTATCGCAGTCCACTGCTGGACATAGGCCTCCCCAAGTTCGCGCCACACATCCCGGTCTTCCGCAATCCTCATCCAGCCTACACCGACAATCTTACGTAGATCGTCGGTCCAACGGGCCGGAGGACGTCCCACACTGCGTTTGCCAAGACGCGGTCTCCACTCTAGGACCCGTCTACTCCAACGGCCATCGGTCCTGCGACACAGATGACCAGCCCACTGCCACTTCAACTTGCTAATTCTGTGGGCTATGTCGGTTACCTTCGTTCTCTCGCGGATAGTCTCATTTCTAATCCTGTCTTTGAGAGAGACCCCAAGCATAGCCCGTTCCATTGCACGTTGAGCGACTTTAAAGGGTATTACTTTGAAGGGTATTACATTGTATTTATGTTTCAGATTTATTTGACAAAATTCTTTAAATATTTAACGGTCTACAGAATCGTCCAATCCCCAATCCCCCCAGGAGCTCTGGTGACCTTACTCACCAACAGGAACACAATACTGCTTGAAAACAGTATTATTTAGCTGTGATCTTCTGTAAGGTCGAGGTACTACCCCAGTCGGGCTGCTCCATATTTTGAGCAGGAAGTTCCTACTGTGCCCTACCTCAGTTAAATTGGGGATAAGGTCGAAAACGCGATTGCAATACTTCTGGTGTTGCAGACATCTACAAGCTACGGTAATCGCTTACCATCAGGTGAGCCGTACGCTTGTTTGCCGACCTAGTTACATGAAAAAGAAAAGCCGGACGGGTGACAGCCCTACTCTCAGCCTCACCAAATGTTAGTGTCATAATTTAAACGATTGCCAATTATACAAATTTATAAAATTATTTTGTTTCAGAGCTATCGGACGAGTAACACAGACATTTCCGTACATACCGTGAAGATAATGTTCTAAGTACAAGATCTCTTGAAATATCTAGATAAATTTAATTTGTAAAACTTTTTGATAATCATTTTGCAACAATCAGTCGTCTTTGACTCGAAGATTTGAAATAATTTAAAGAGAACCCTTGTCTTCTCGATTAGGTTTAAATAAGTTTAAAAAATAAAATAACAAGAATTATAAATTTGTGTTCTTTTATTAATAAAATATTTGAATAATATTCTTTTAATAGTTATTATTTATGGTGATTGACTTTAAGATTCTAATTAAAGTAATTAAAAAAAAGACGGGAATATTTAGTGATTACTGTCAAATATTTAGGGACAATTTCAATATTAATAAATGTTTTTTTTTTTTCAAAATTTATTTAATACAAACTATTTTCTCTTCATCGTAAACTTAACTTGTCTATATTTAGACAAAATGACAATTTGTAATACCAAAAGAGTTTTTAAGAAATTTTAATTTAATTTCTGTAGTAAATACTATTAGTAAAATTATAAAAAAAAATACATAGAAAATATATGATATGTCCTCATTATTTAGATCTGCGTTTGTACAATAACTAAGACACCTTGACTATCCAGTGTTAAATTCTGTAAAATACCATAACAAAAAAAGCACGCATACAAAGTACACGTCAGAAACGAAACTTCTTTGGCAAACTAATTTTTAAGTCTCGTTTATATTTATACAAATCTAAAGCTTTAGATTTCCGTTCCAGCGCCATCGACAAAAACATTGCCGTTTCATCCGTAAAAATTTTACGATCATGCGCCTACAGAAGTTTCACTTCAATAAAAAAAAACTGAAAATATAAACTTTTTTTTATGTCATAAGGTCGGCAAACAAGCGTACGGCTCACCTGATGGTAAGCGATTACCGTAGCTTATAGACGCCTGCAACACCAGAAGCATCGCAAGCGCGTTGCCGACCCAACCCCCAATCCCCCCAGGAGCTCTGGTCACCTTACTCACCAACAGGAACACAATACTGCTTGAAAACAGTATTGTTTAGCTGTGATCTTCTGTAAGGTCGAGGTACTGCCCCAGTCGGGCTGCTCCATATTTTGAGCAGGAAATTCCTGCTGTGCCCTACCTCAGTTCAACTAAATAACTCTTTTTTTTTGCTTTAATTTTACTAAAAAATAAATTTGTTATCAAATGACATGTTGTTTTATTTTTCTTATTAGACTACCCGGACAGACTTCGTTAAGTAAAAAGTTAATTGAGTTTTATTTATATAGATATTTCTTATTTTTTAATATTAAAGCCTTCCGTTGGCCTTGAGGAACATACAAAAAAATAAATTAGCGGAATCGGTCGAGCCATTCTCGAGTTATGCGCTTAGCAACATTCATTTTTATTTATATAGATTTTATTGATGAAGATAATGAAGTCTCAAGCGGAAGATGCACATAAGTTAATAATAATCATGATATACCTTTTTAAAATCCTTGTATAGTGCCCTTCAATTTGATACCCATATTGTATTATTCGAGAAAAATTTTTTTTTTCATTAACTACAATGGCTTCGCGCAACCGCCATGTTTGATTTTTTTTTAATGTCACCTATCTAACAACACTTGGGCAGCTAAGACGAACCTAACGATACCTCAATTATGTAAATCCGTTCAGTGGTTCTGGAAATATGAGGTAGTAAAGAATATTACATACAAATATACATGCATACAAGATACACGCGAAAAACATAACCCTTCCTTGGCAGTCGGGTAAAAATAGAACTTGAGAGCCTAAATCTATTAATTAACAGCAACTCTTCCATTCATCATTGCGAAAAGAAATATGCCATATGTGAAAAAAAATAAATGCTTTCAATTTAAAAAAAAAAACATCAAAATCGGTACAACCAGTTGTAGCGATATTGATGATAGATGTCGCTACACAGTAAAAAGTTATAACACAAAAAGTTAAAAGATACTGAGTCAAATTGAAAACTTTCTCCTTTTTTGAAGTCTGTTAAAAATAGAAATTAATTATCCTAAACAACAGTAAAATTAGAAAGTTAAGGCCCTGTTTCACCAGCTGTGGATAACGCTGTTTGAGGAAAGACAATATCTGACAGTAAAACGTTTCTGATTATTCTTTTTTAAAATCGAGTTGTACTATATTAATGAGATATTTAAATTCGCACATATTAGTTTTAAGGTTGCAGTTTATTCAATATTAATTGAGACCTGCGGTCACCAACCCACCTGCCCAGCGTGGTGAATATGGGCTATGGGACTGCGAAAGGCTGCTGTGATGATGATGATGATGAGGAATAAGGAGATTGCTCTATCCATGTTCTCGTTTCCGCTCGCGCTGTGAAAGTCTATTTGTATCACGGTCTTATATATAGGTCATTCTGGCCAAAATCAGAGTTCGTGAACACTCTTTGTGTGAATGTGACCTTGACGAAGGCACCAATTTTGACGGGACTTTTACTGGCAGATAGCTGATGTAATAAGGATTATCTTACTTTTATTTTAGAATTTTATTTTATTTTATAACTCTGCGAACTGAAAAATAACTTTTTTGTTAAATTCCACGCAGACGAAGTCTCGGGCACAGCTAGTTATTCATCATTACATCATCATCATATCATATATATATTTATATATATATATATATATATATATATATATATATACAAGAATCGCTCGTTGAATAGTACTAGATAACGGCACAGCAACGGTTTTTTTTAATACCGTAAAGATAAATACACCGGAACGCATATCAGAACGTAAAATTATGGTTATAATCTATGTTATAATAAAAGACAGATCATACGTCAAAACAAACATTTTTCAGTTTTCTCTCAAACACATAAAACGTAACTATTAACTATAAATTATAAAAGCCATTATAAGCAAAGAATTGAACTGAACTCTTAAAACGATTCTATTTTTAAACCGTTTCTGTACTTAAACAACAGTTAATGCGTTGATTTTGTATATTTTTTTAATCATAAACATTAATAAATCGAGATCAATCTCTAGAAATTAATAGTAAACAAAGTTACGTTAAATTTTCGTTTATTATGGTTATTTTGAGTAAACGTATTTCTTGTAGCGTTAAATGGACGAAAATATTTAGTATTAAGAGTGCTGTTTATAAAACGTGAGTGGAATATAGAAAAAACTCGTCACTGTACGAAATTACGAAGTCTTATGAAGACGTAAGTAGGTTTTTGATTTTTGTTTATTCTTATTATCCTTTATTAGCATAACAGACGCAAGAAATCATACTGAGTTTTCGTTATTTAAGTTAGTTTTTATTATAATAGGTTAATGTATTATTTAAGACTAGCTTGTACTTAAGTGTAATAATTATGATTTATAACTGAGGCAGGGTACAGCAGGTAATATCCTCCTCAAAATCTGTAGTATCAACTGAGGTAGGGCACAGCAGGAATTTCCTGCTCAAAATATGGAGCCCGACTGGGGTAGTACCTCGACCTTACAGAAGATCACAGCTAAATAATACTATTTTTAAGCAGTATTATGTTCCTGTTGGTGAGTAAGGTGACCAGAGCTCCTGGGGGGATTGGGGATTAGGTCGGCTATGTGCTTTCGATGCTTCTGGTGTTGCAGGCGTCTATAAGCTACGGTAGTCTCTTACCATCAGGTGAGCCGTATGCTTGTTTCTCGACCTAGTGGTATAAAAAAAAAATAGCTCAACTGGGAAATACCGCGATCTTACGGAAGATCACACCTGAATAATACTGCTTTCAAGCAGTGTTGTGTTCTGTGGTGAGTAAGGTAGAGAGCTCCCGAACAGGGTTGGAAATGCGCTTGCCATGCTTCTGGTGTTGCAGGCGTCTTTAGGCTACGGTAATCACTTACCGTCCGTTGAAGTGGGGTAGGTTTGTTGATTCTTTATTTAATTGAAAACTGGTGATTGTGATGAGACCCATTTTAGATTAATTGAGGCGACCCTTTGGCACAATGGTCACACGGCAAACATTTGTATTGGGCATACAGATGTTTGCTGTGGCCTGTACGTTTGTGCTTGCATGTTGGTTCCGAACCCCTGACACAGGAGATAAATCGGCCAGAAGCCGTTGAGGCATTTATTTCTTTGTTTATCTGTTGAGTGCTTTTAACAAGTTAAACAAAGTCAGTTTTGTTTTGTTTGTGAGTAAACAGTTAATATATAAAAGTCTATATTTCCACAGGTTCAGACTCAGGCTATAAAATGGCTGACGACATAGACATAGAGGAACACGACGTGCTGGACAATCCGAGGATCAAGATGGAAGTGATTGACTATAAGGACGAAAGTAATAATTTTTTAACTTTGTACTTTACTAATATGCCTTGGTAGCAATAACAGAATGACTTACCTTAGTTAAATGTGTCACTACTGATTATTTTGACGACACTGATGTCTGGTGAAACTCGAATGAGTTTAGTAAGAGTTAATAATAATAATAAAATTACAAAAATAAAAACAGGAGATAAGTCCAAAAGGCGGCCTTATCGCTAATGAGCGATCTCTTCCAGGCTCTTCCAGGCAGGCAGAGTTCTCACTGATGTTCCAAAATCAAAATCAACTTTATTCAAATAAACTCCGCAGTTATATACCTTATATTCATAAAATGTCTCTTGCCTTACGGCGTAGGCTTCCTCCAGCATATATTTTTGGATTTGTATTGAAATTGAAGTTTTATATTGTAGTAATGTCGCTGCATAGCCTTGCCCTATTTGTCATAATGTGAAATGGCGTAACGAGGGGAGGGGGGGGGGGGGGGGTAAGAGGGGGCATTATGCCCCGGGTGCTATTCACAAAGACGCGCCAAATGGTCCGCAAAACAAAAAATTGCTGGATATAATATTCAATATATAATATTAATTACAATATAATATTAAAAGTTATTGTGCCCCGGGCGCGAGACAAGCTTGCTACGTCATTGATGATTGTGGTATGTTTCCATCTGGATATACCCAAGTTCATTTAGTTTCTTTTGTGTTTTTACGAAATATGGAATTTGAGCAGTGTTAAAAAAGAAAACTCTAAAAGAAACTGTACCAGTATTTCGCCATTTTCATTCTTTTTGCCGATTCCATATTTTTCCTATGCATTAAAATCTCCCACGACTACCACATTATTAGTAATTTCGCTGACATCGTTATAAAACTTGTCTATTTCATTGTTACTAGCTCGTTCTGTTTGTGAATTAACTTGTCTGATAATCCAGTGTTTTGGTAAATTCCAGTAATTGCATATGAAGAATTGCTATTCGATCAGATGCTCCTTCAAACCTAATGATTTGGTTTTTCTGTTTTGACTTTATGAGGAATCCTACTCCTCTATGACCAGCAACTTCGCCCTTGTAACATGATGTATTGGCTCCTCTCTTCTATCTTTTCGTCTATTCTTGCATCTCGCTTATACCCAAAATATAGTTTTTAAGATATAATTTTAATTGCACAAAAAAATGTAAGCATTTTAATTAAACAATTAATTTGAATTAATTTTCAGATATCAATGATTTTGATGAAGAGAGTTATGAAGCGTACCAGCGAGAATTCACCCCCGAATACTTAGAAGATGTACCGAGTTTGTATCAAAACAAAATAATCGTAAGTTCTAAGCCCTGTGACAGTACATCAGAGGAAGAGGAACCGGAAATTTTAGAATGTTCGGTCGTTCTAGAAGATTGGGGCCACTCGCTAAAGAATAACCCGTGCTTCTGCTCCGATTGCAAAATATTATTTCCTACAGAGAACGCCCTGGACTCCCACAAAGTGACGGTCCATTCGTTTCTCGTAGCCGTCAGCAGGAATGAAGCGATAAAAAGCACAACAAAAAGCTCTATAGCGAGATTGACATTTGAAACTGATTCAAATATGAAAATATCGAAACTTAGCAACAACTGCAACCAAGTTTTTCTAGACAAAACGTCGGTTCTGAAGCAATCTGACGAGCGTCTGACGAAAAAGTTTAGCTGTGACGTGTGTGATTTAACGTTTGATAGTAAAATATCGCTAGAACAGCATTTGAGGTCACTTTTTAGTTGCCTAATGTACTGCTGTCCGGTTTGTTTCTGTTATTTCAAGTTCACGAACAAAATATTATCGCACATGGTCTACCAACATAAGATCGATGTGAAAAGTGTACCTCAACCAGAGAAAGCTACGTACAAGTGTCGGTTTTGCGCTAAAAGCTTCAGGAATACTCAGAGTTACAATGCCCACGTAAATAATGTACATACCGAACAATGCAAGAAGATTGTCGATGACAAAACTCAAACAAAAAAATTCAACTGCCAGCCCTGTAACTTGAAGTTCCCTTCAGCGTACTCAGAGGAAATACACCGAGTACCCCAACACGCGATCGAGTTTGAAACTAATTCGAAATCCGTCGATTTGGACAAGCAGATCAAGATAGAACCCCTATCGCCGAAATTATCACACCGAAAATCCCAACATGGGATTGAGTCTGAAACTAATTCGAAATCTGTCGATTTGGACAAGCAGATCAAGATAGAACCCCTATCGCCGAAATTATCACACCGAGAATCCCAACATGGGATTGAGTCTGAAACTAATTCGAAATCCGTCGATCTGGATAAACAGATCAAGATGAAACCCCTGTCGCCGAAAATAACCCCAACTGTCCCAAAACAAGAGTTAATTGGGCGACCGGTGCCTAAGTCAACTTTATTCAAATGCTCTAAGTGTCGAATACATTTTGTGTCGAGCTTAGTGGCTCTCGAGCATACGAAGAGGTGTGCTCTGAAGAAAGGCTACTGGAAGTGTAAGATATGTAGGATACCTTTCAGGCTAGTGGACCGTCATATTCATACGATCCAACACGACTGGACCGACAGATTTAAAATCCTAACTGTCTATGAAAATATGCTAAACAGAATACTCTGCAGGTGTGTGTCCTGTAAGGTGTGTTCGGACGAGAGAACGTTGATGAGGAATCACGAGCGAGGCTGTCCAAAAAGTCTTTCGTTTTTGTGCAATATGTGTAATTTGAATATACACGAAAAAGCGTTAACGAAGCACATGAAAATTCACAATAAATTGGGTTCAGAATCGTTTACGGTTGTGGATTTCGTCAAATTCGACCAATTGACTTTCGACAAACCGACTATTAAAAATTTAGAATCTAAAAATCCAGTGAACGATATTTCCTTCCTCCTCATGTTTAACGACAAGTTCAAGTTCTATTACTACTGCCCAACTTGCCATTGTTACATGAAAGTAAATAAGTTATCAGACAAACACAACATTGGTAAATGTAAAAGACACATACTTAAGCGCCATTGTAAGTTGTGCGGCTTAACATTTTCGATTAAATGTCTCGCAACCCACATGAAAGCTCACAAGAAGTTCCCACGTTTAAAACTTAAAGATCTAGCGTTTAAAAGCACGCAAAGCGGAAAGAAGGTCATCCCTCCGCCCCCCGATTTCACTAAATGTTTCAGTTGTGAAGTAAAATTCTTAAGCACAGTTGCCTTGAACAATCACGTCTGTAATGACGATGAAGCAAAAATTTGCGGATATTGTGGCGATATGTTTAGCGACCTCGCTTATAAATTGCACGTTCCCTTCCATGAATACGCGGGGGAAAGAAAGACAGTCATCAAAAACGAACGGACGAGTGATAATCCCGACAAAGAGAGGGCGCCGAAAACATCACACCGAGTATCCCAACACGCGATCGAGTCTAAAACTAATTCGATATCCGGCAATTTGGACAAACAGATCAAGATAGAACCCCTATCGCCGAACTTAACACACCGAGTATCCCAACACGCGATCGAGTCTAAAACTAATTCGATATCCGGCAATTTGGACAAGCAGATCAAGATAGAACCCCTATCGCCGAAAATATCAGAGCGAGTATCCCAACACGCGATCGAGTCTAAAACTAATTCGATATCCGGCAATTTGGACAAGCAGATCAAGATAGAACCCCTATCGCCGAAAATATCAGAGCGAGTATCTCAACATGCGATCGAGTCTGAAACTAATTCGATACCCGGCAATTTGGACAAGCAGATCAAGATAGAACCCCTATCGCCGAAAATATCAGAGCGAGTATCCCAACACGCGATCGAGTCTGAAACTAATTCGATACCCGGCAATTTCGAAAAGCAGATCAAGATAGAACCCCTATCGCCGAAAATAACTCAACAAGTATCCCAACACGGGATTAAGACTTATTCAAAATCCGTCAATTTGGATAAGCAGATCAAGAAAGAACCGCTATGGCCAAAATTAACACACCGAGTACCCCAACACGCGATTAAGACTTATTCGAAATCTGTCAACTTGGACAAGCAGATCAAGATAGAACCACTATCGCCGAAAATAACCCAAACTGACTTACAACAAGAGTTATAATAATAATAATTCTCTATTTTTTTCCCAAACAAAACATTTACATCTGTACTTAAATACAAAGCAATTTCATAGTAATTATATTTATGATGCTTCTGCTACCCGTAGCGTGCATTACACATAGGCAGAAAGGCACTGCCTACCTTGGCATGTTACTAAAAATGATATATAAAACATGAATATTACATATTTTTGAAAAAGACAAACCATAATTCAATTTAAATTCGCTTCAATTTGAAAAACCCGTCGTCATATACATATACGATATCAGCGCTTCGCGTAAATTGACGTCGGACCTTTTATGACACTTCTGCCTACTATCTCTTGACTATCGCTAGCAAAATGTTAGCAATGACAGTAGGACATTATATAATCCTACAATTTTATAATGTCGCGCGCGTCATATGGAATACGAACAAAGTGTTGTGTTTTTAACATTTGTCGGTTTAACAATGACAGGGGGCACAGCCTAACAATAACCTGTCAAATCATATTGTCTTGAATTCGACACCGTTTTTACCATTATTTGTGATTTTTGACAGGGTCGCATAATTGCATCCGCCATCCGAATCATTCCACAGAGTAATATTATGACAATTCGCTTTGAAATTTTCGTTTATTCGTTCTTGTTTTTAGTGAAAATATTAATATATTAGTTTTGAATAAGTTTACTTGTGAAATATGTATCGGAGACGTGTGTTTGATGAAAGTAAATAGTGCATCCAAATTCAACACGGATAAATTAAAATTTTTTTAGGCGTATCGATTTAACATATAAATAACAATGACGGTATAATTTTTCATTTATTAATAAATAAACAAGTACTTTCATTAAGAATACAATTTCGTAACTAATTAATAGTGTTATCAATGATTTCCTATGTTTAACACAAACGAAATTATCAGAGTGCCGGCTTTATGAGGTCACTGTGTCTATCCAGTAACTGATTTGTTTGATAAGTATCAGTTGGTTGCTGTACGTGTATTTGTATGCCTGCATTATTAGTATAAATGCACTTTACGTGTCCAATAATTTACTTCTGTTCTTGAAATTATCTAAAAGCCTCTATTCTCAACAAAATTGAAATAAATTAGGAAGAAATTGCGAGAAAGTAAGTGCAGTGGGGCTGTTCATATCTTTTTTTGGCTGCCTACTCTGTCTAAAAACTTTATGCACGCCACTGTCTGCTACCATACTAAGAAAACCTGTGTTATGTATCAGCATGCAGCGCTAATCCCCCAGAAAACGACGACAATAAGTATATTTCCTTGAACAACACATGATACACAGTATGTCCGATAAAGAATACGACAAAAAGGGGAAGATTGATGAAAGGCTGACCTGCAATCTATTAAAAAATAATTTTAGTAAACGTTTCACCGTTTTTAATCCAAATAAATACAAAGTGTAAACTTTAAATTCATTCCTTTTTGTTTAAACTAGTTAACGGAAGGGACTGGACCCACGACACAGGGAATCCTTGTGTGGGGGACCAAAGATAAATTGATTTTTTTTTTTCAGTGACTAAATATAATTGATGTAATATGTGTTTATGTGACGTACCAATGTTTGGAGGAATAAAGATTATTATTATTATAATCTTTTGAACTTTAAAAAAAAAAAGTTTTCTTATCTATCTTTTCTTGCTCTGCGTAAACAAAACTACATATTATTTTTTTATTGACGTGACAACGTCTTATAAATTGGTTTGCCGGGTGACACTTCAAGAAACTGCGTTACGCTTCGCTCACGTTATGCGCTCACAATGAGAGCGAGTGAGAGGCACGCGTCCCTTCCACTCGGGCAAAATCACTCAGATAGGAACAAGTTAAGTTGTAGTAAACGCTGTTTCATTGTACGCTAATGTATTGCAAGTTATTGTATGTATATTTGTATATAATTACGTATGTATGTGTAAAGGTAAAAATAAAATTTTGTTAATATGAAATTCAGTGCGAGATTCTTTGTATAAATTAATGTTTTAAATATAATTCTTTGTATAAATAAATGTTTTAAATTGTTACTATTATTTCATCCTTCTTCCTACTATACGAATGAATATTCACATTAAAATTATTTTACCACTCAAAGTCGTTGTCACGTAAAACTTTCGCCGGTATACCGACTTTACAGGAAACCAATTTTTTTTTTTTAATGTCAAATACTTTCAGGCGGTTGATTTATTATTTTAAATATCAATTTCGGTAAATACAATTACGAAACGTCGACAAAAAGAATTAATACTTTGTATTTTATTTTTTGAAAACTGATTTACCCAACTTTGGTCTCCAGCCCTGAAAAAAAAATGTATCAGACTGCTTAAAAATTGCCTGCTTCATTGGCAATTTAGAAAGGTATAAAAACTTGCCTATTTTGAAAAGTAAAAAAGTTAAAGCTTTTTTACTGCCGTGATCAATAAGGTAATTTCAAGTTTTTTTAAAAACTTAAGCCAATTTAAGATTTCTTTAAGATTTACGTATAATAGGATAACGTTTAAGATATTTTTGTAATTTTCAGTAAAAAAACTCATGAATTAAACGCTATTTTACTCGAATGAATCAGTGAGCCGAAATGAATGAGCTCAAATGAAAGTTTAAGCAAAAGTTAAATAAAAAACACAGTTTAAACACAGGAAATATTTTATTACAAATAGTAAATATCCGTAACATTTAATAAATGTTCAAATTGGTGGTCCTCCACAGTCTACTCAGATACCTCCTTGCTGGATTCTAGATAGATCTAACTGGATCCAGATAGCCCAGATAAAAACAGATAAAAAATGTATAAAAATGGAATCTCTATTTAAAACACAAGAGTTTCAACAACTTCTCATACAATTCATCGTTTTTTATTTAGAACTTTCAACAGAGCTGTATCGGCACCTTTTAAAAAATTCTTTTTAAAAAGTCTTGTTAATTTTTTGAGATTTCGTGGTTAAATTTCTTGAGTAGCTGTAAATATTTGCTCACGTAAGTGCTCTACGATTTGTATTGTTTTATTATATATTTTGTCTTTTAAATAGCCCCAGTAAAAAAAAAATTCAGCGCACAAAGCGCTCGCCTGTCTTATGATATAAACTTATTTAAAAATAAGGAAAATGTCTTAAGGAAAGTGGAGCTGTTCCAAACTGTACTTGAGCAATTACAAATGCAACTTGAGCAGTTTGTTAACACTTGGAGCAATTTAAAATTTTGTATACATCAAAAGATATAGGAGTTTGAAGATATTGATAAAAGATTTTTTTTTCAACGACTTTATTGATTTTTAATTAAATAGTTTAAGGCGAGCAATTTAAAAGGACATCATAGTTGAATTGAGCTATTGAAAATCTATCGATTAGTATTTTTTTTATCATAAATATTATTATTTTGCAGGCGTGGTACGACCTACCCCACCCCAGCCCGCAAAATAATGATATTTGTAATAAAAAAAATACTAATTGATAGATTTTGAATTGCTCAATTCAACTACGTTGTCCTTTTAAATTGCTCACCTCAATTTATATAATTAAAAATCAAAATTAAAAAAAAAAATCAAATATTTTCAAACTCCTGAGAGCCTTAGGCTACTTTTTATCCTGGAATCATCACAGGAACGGGAACTACGCGAGTGAAACCGCGGGACGCAGCTAGTTTATAATATAAGTTAGGAATAAACTAATGACCATGAATACTGGCGTATTTAAAAAACAACTTTATATACATACAATGATTACTTTTTTTATGTCAATACTTCATTTATAATTTTATTTTCACAAGCAACATAAACAAACAAAACATTTTAATAAATGCAAAAGCAGAAATTTGAACTCGAATTTTAGCGACAATCAAGTGCGTAACGCATTATTAAAAAGTATTACGTACAGTGTTGTGCTATAATATGCTTTAGCATTCTTAAATACGATTCATATTTCACTTAAAAAAATGACGGAAACTCGCCACGGCTCAGTAGCTCGCTCTCACTCATACTAACGAAAATAATGTAGAGCTAGAGAGTGACTGGTTGTAAAAGTGCGCCGCGCATCACCGTGTCTCACTCAGTAAGTGAAGTTAGACAGAGCAAATAGATAAGAAATCCAACATTCCGACCGAACAGAGCGCGTAATGTCAAGTGTGATGTGTAATACTTCATTTCGTCGCGTAATGTGTGATGCCATATTTCATGTTCGAGTAATATCACGCGTAATGTATCAATTGCATTACTTACACATGTCTAGTTTACAACCATTTTAGTCTGTCTCAGACCTCAGTTTATGTTGTCTATGTCGTTAAACGTCAGTTCGTATCGTATTTTTAATAATTGTTAGGTACTGTGTTTTTATTTTATATACAGTTATTTAGATAAGAATAATGCTTTTGTGTTTAAATTGTTTCTGAAAGTGACGCGTTATTTTGTTTAAAAGTGTCTATTTGTCAGTCGTTAAAGATCAGTTCGTATCGTATTTTGATCTTGCAATAGAGATCGTATTTACGTACATTTTTTCGAAAATAACGTGTGATAGTCGTGGAATGGAGCATGAGTGCACTTCCCGCAGCACCGGAATTAAGCTAGAGTCAGACACGGAGCTCTAAGGTATTGTAATAACCAAATCTAAGGTATTGTAACCTCAAAACTTTAACCACAATATCTCCGTAACCATGGAGTTTACACGATAATAGTTGTCAAGGGGTTAAAAAGGCACCCCCTCCCTTCACCCCTTCTCCCCTAAACCCATAAATTAGTGACCGACTTAAAAATTTAACTTCAAATCTTTAATCACGATATCTCTGTAACAACGGGGTTTACACGAAAATAGTTGTCCGGGGGGTGAAAACCCCCCCTTTTCCCCCAACCCCATAAATTTCTCGCCGGGGATGTACATAATTACCTTGATTTTAGGAACTTTTGTCCTACAAGGACACGCCAGTCCCATTGTAACTTTTACAAAATAATCGCAACACGCACAAAAAACTTAAACAAAAATACTTCAATTACTAAAATCTAGTTACATAAATCAAACAAAGGATAATTTATAAAAATCAAAAATCAGTCTAGCAGATTCTGACACGGGATCCGCTAGAATACTTTGCACTGCCCCAACATCGAACGAACAAAGTTTTAAGTTCCTAAACAATACTTGTCTCTGAGTCTGCAATTTGACACATTCCATCAACAAGTGATATAAATCTTCTTTAGTTCCACATGTATCACAATTAGGAGAATTTTTTTCATAAGGAATCCAAAACTTTTTGATGGAATATGTCCCGACCTAAGACGATGAGCTATTATAATATAAAATCTATTTATTTTGTAATTGTTAAACCAGGACACGGGAGGAGGCTGACTTTGAATCGTTCGATACCAAATTGTTTTAATTTTGGATATTTCATCGAAATATTATTTTTAAATATCATAAATATCTTTTTTGTATTTAACTAGAATTTCTGAATAATCTTGTTGTATATCAATTTCTTTAGCTAATCGGTCAGCTTCCTCATTTCCACTGATGCCAATATGGGACGGCACTTATTGTAAAATTACATTGACATTAATATATTGAAATTGGTACAATTTGCTTATTATATTATAGGCTATAGGTAAACCTCTTTTCTCTAAACTACACCCTTTAAGATGTTGCAATGCACTTTTACTGTCTGTCAATATAACAACATTTTGTAAGCCTAAGTTCTGAACTTAAGTTAGAGCTTCTGAAATAGCAATCAGTTCTATTGACATCGTAGACAAATAATCCGTTTTTTAACCGACTTAAAAAAAGGAGGAGGCTACTCAATTCGACTGTCTATATTTTGTATTTTTTTTTTGTATGTTCGGGGATAACTCCGTCGTTTATGAACCGATTTTGATAATTCTTTTTTTGTTGGAAAGGAGATATCCCTAGTTTGGTACCATGATAAGGAAACCAGGATCTGATGGTGTGATCCCAGAGAAATCGAAGGAAACTCGAAAATCCGCAGAACTTTTTACTGGGGGTTGATATTGATATTGTGTACTAGATTGTTTTTCTACATAGTCTTCTTTTTCCTTATTACTTTCACGTGAAGAACAATCTATTTCTATCAAAGCATCACTCGCAACTTTTGAACTGTACAGATTTTTGTTGTATATTTGTGTTTGACTGTTAAACACATATATCTTTTCTTTTTGACTATACTTAGGATCCGATACTTGTGTATTTGAATGATTTTCTTGCAAATATATCTCCAGCGCTTTTCTGTATGTTACATTTCTTTCACTAATGATTACTCTAATTTTTTTTTTCTTTGACATACATAGGACAATTTTTGTCTATCACAAAATGTGGACCCTTACAATTAAAACATTTCAATTCTTTCGTTCCACAGTTGGCATGATTCCCTCCACATTTTGGACAAAGAATCTTTCAAGTAGGACAAAGTAGGACAATCTTAAGAAATGGCCGAATTTCCAGCAGCCTGAGCATTGACTAACCTGGAACAAAAACGGTTCGACCTTGAATCTAACACCATACCCTTTTACATATGTAGGTAGTGTATTTCCTTTAAAAGAAATGCGGCAAGCTTCACTATTTATCCATTTCCCGTTATAATCTACGCTTGAGTCTTTTAACAGCGATGATTTCATATTTTGAAGTTAAATTCTCCAATATCTCTTTGTCATCAAGTTCTAGATCAACCCCCTTTACTACGCCGTAAGTAAATCTATTTTCCATAGTCATAATACACTTAAACCTAACTTAAACTTAACTGAGGTAGGGCACAGCAGGAATTTCCTGCTCAAAATATGGAGCAGCCCGACTGGGGTAGTACCTCGACCTTACAGAAGATCACAGCTAAATAATACTGTTTTCAAGCAGTATTGTGTTCCTGTTGGTGAGTAAGGTGACCAGAGCTCCTGGGGGGGTTGGGGATCCAGGGTCGGCAACGCGCTTGCGATGCTTCTGGTGTTACAGGCGTCTATAAGCTACGGTAATCGCTTACCATCAGGTGAGCCGTACGCTTGTTTGCCGACATAGTGACATAAAAAAAACCCTAAATCTACCATTTTTGTACATTTTAGAAGTTTATCAGCACTACCAGCCGAATTAAACTGAATTAATACTTTATATGGGCCTTTATACTTAATTTCAACAATATTTTGAATATCTTCATCCCTCAGTAGCTTCGCCATCGCAAATTGCTTGGGTAACATTTTTAAAGATGTCATAGATACTTCATGTTTATCATTTATTGTTTCGTATTCAATTTGTGCATTTTCATTTTGAGTACTATCACTTACTATGCGATATTTTGATTTCCTCCTCGTGACAGTAATAAACTCGTTTTCGTTAGTATTTTCATCGCTGCTTTCATGTGGCGTCTTTTCCACCCGTTGTTCACAGTTCAAAATATTTTTTGTACCTTCCTCTGACAAAGTTAATATCTCACTATTGTTTTCAAATAACATATCGTCACCTTTTTCCTCTTCATCACAATTAAATTCACTCATCGTAACGTGTTATAAAATTTATGTGGGTAGATTGAAAAGAATTGGTCAAAGCGTAAGCGGCGCGTCCGATCACCGTGGTGACTCGGTCACGACTATTTTTATTTCAATTCTTTTCAATCATTTTCTTTTCAAACATTAAAATTAATTATTGTTAACCAGATTTTTATTTTGATTTTTTAATCAGATAATTGTTAATTAATCCATTCATTAGTTTTGATCTAATTTATTAATTTATTTCAATTATAAATATTTTCAATTTCAGAATAATGCCGCGGAAAAAATCTGACCTCGGCAAATCGCGTAACAGAAAGGCTCGACTCCAGCGTGCTCTGCGAGCTCGAGAATCAGAGGAAGAAACTGCAGCGAGAAATACAGCTCAACGAATTAGAGCAAGACAAAGAACAGAAATTCGTAGACAAGAACAGCGTGATAAACTCCTGCTACAAAATGTATTAAGGATATATATATATAAATCTTGTGTCACGATGTATGTTGCCAATAAACTTCAAAACTACTGAACCGATTTCAATCAAATTTCACATGTACCCGTATTTTGGTCTAACTTACTGGATAGGATAGTTATCATCTCAATTATTCGCCTATGTCGTGAATGTAAACGAATAAAATGTATCAATTAATTGTTTCTTAAGCCAGTGTTTATTTACTGTTTAGTTTTATGAAGTTCTCATAGATGGCGGTGTACGTTGATTCATCGATAAAATTCTTCAATATTGTTTGACATCTGGGTTGCAAATATTATAAATTTTATTAATCTATTTCACGTAATATTTATTTATGTTCACGATATAACCGTATTATTTTAACGGTTTGTGACTGATATTTTTATAATTATACTGCATATTATGTTACAGTATTATTACCATTCAATCATTACAGCCTATACAGTCCACTGCTGGACATAGGCCTCCACAAGTTGACGCCAAAAACAACGCGAACTCATGTGTTTTGCCCATAGTCACCACGCTGGGCAGGCGGGTTGGTGACCGCAGGGCTGGCTTTGTCGCACCGAAGACGCTGCATTATTACCATTAATAACAAAAAAAAAATTGTACTATTTTTGTTAGAGAATTATTAAAGCTCGAGAATCAGAGGAAGAAACTGCAGCAAGAAATGCAGTTCAACGAATTAGAACAGCAGAAATTCGTAGACAAGAATCTCAAGAAAAATGTATTAAAGACAAGAACTCGATAGAACGAGGCAACAAACCAGTCGCGCATTAACACGTGCATCATTCTTTCGCCTTGCGTTCGAGTATGAACCAGACATTACTCTGCACATTTGAAGATTACAATTGGTGGGATGGATAAAATATGCCAATATTGCCGCGCGTTGAAATTCCGAAATGAAACAACCGGTATGTGTTGTGAATCAGGAAAGTTGTACTGCCACCTCTTCCTGCTCCACCGGAACCTTTGAAATCACTTCTTGCTGGCGAATCAGACGATTCAATCGCTTTCAAATGACATCTTTTGCAAATACGTTAATAAATGTAGCGATCTGGCCCTATTTGATGTACAAAATATTTTTTTATTTTATTTTATTTTATTTTATTTTATTAACCGAAATGACGAAGTAACACAATACCAAATGGGTAGATATATTAGTAGTAACGAGGCTAGCATATTTTTAGTTTACCCATACAAGAAAGAGATCCTGCTGTCCAGCATCTTGCAGTACATCTCGAAAATGATCAGCAAGTATGTTTTACGGAAAAAAATATTGTCCAAAAAGCACTTGATCCACCAAAGACGATTTTAACTGAATTTTTTGCATTGTATCAAAAATCTGATGAGTTTGGCCAATCCGCAACAACATTATTGTACACCGAAGTTCCACGCTATTTTACCTGGAATAAAGTAGGCAAAAAATGGGAACCACGTAAAAAAGGAACACCACATCCATCAATACCAGGTTTATTTAAAGCCAAACTGTACATCCAAAACGACGTGAATGTTTCTTTTTGCGTTTGTTGTTGGTAAATGTTCCTGGACCAACATCTTTTGAATTTTTGCGCACAGCTAATGGTCGAATGCTCAATACATATCAAGAAGCATGTTGTGAATTGAAACTACTGGAGGCAGACAATCATTGGGACTTGACACTTGCAGATGTAGCGTTAACATCCACACCAAATAGTATGCGTCAACTATTTGCAAGAATTTTGACGACGTTATCCGACACATTCATTGACTTTATGGGAAAAATATAAAAATTATATGACTGAAGACATCGTTTATCGAGCCAAACAAACAAACCAATGTCCAAATCTAGATTTCACACCAGAGATATATAAACCATTGGCGTTGATTGAAGATTTATGTATTTTAATTTCAAATTTACCACTTAGTCATTGTGGTATGCCAGCACCTAATCGTCCGGCCTCCACCTAATTGTGCAGTCCTTGTGGGTCTCCCCACCGTGCCTCGGAGAGCACGTTAAGCCGTCGGTCCCGGTTGTTATCATGTACACCTGATAGCGATCGTTACTCATAGTAGGGAATATATCCGCCAACCCGCATTGGAGCAGCGTGGTGGATTAAGCTCTGATCCTTCTCCTACGTGGAAAAAGAGGCCTATGCCCAGTAGTAGGATATTACAGGCTGAAGCGAATCGTCCGGCCACTGATTTACTTAACACAGATATGCAACGAGAAAATCATTACAATGAAATTGATTTAGCTTCAATTACTGCGAATAATGAGCCATCATTGACAACTGAACAAAAAAATATTCATAATCGGATTATGAGGACTGTTGATGCTGGACAAGGTGGATTTTTTCTTAGATGCACCAGGTAGAACCGGTAAGACATTTTTAATATCATTAATCCTAGCCAAGATACGGTCGCAACCAAAAAATTGCATTGGCAATTGTATCGTCAGGCATTGCTGTCAATTTATTAGATGGTAGACGAACAGCACATTCAGCAAGATGCCATTAGACATTCACAACAAACCAAATGCAGTGAGTAAGATTAAAAAAAAAGTGGAATGGCTTCAGTGTTGCAAAAGAGTGCGATTATAATTTGGGATGAGTGCACTATGGCTCATAAGCATGCACTTGAAGCATTGGATAGAAGTATGAAAGATTTGAAAGGCAACGATAAACTTTTCGGTGGTATTGTCTTATTGTCTGGTGACTTCCGACAGACATTACCAGTTATTCCTCACTCTAATTTTGCCGATGAAATGAACGCATGTCTAAAACAATCGTTTTTATGGCGAAACGTCTTTGATTGACCATAAACATGCGAGTACACGTGCAAAATGATCCATTGGCACAAGTACTTTCTGAGCAATTGCTGAATATTGGTACCGGTGAAGTTGAACTGTATCAAAATACCCAATATATCAAACTACCAGATAATTTCTGCACTGTTGTTGAGACGAAAAGTGAACTAATTGAGAGTGTCTTCCCGGATATATTAAATAATTATTTAGATCATTATTGGCTCTGTAATCGTGCTATTTTTAACCGACCTCAAAAAGGAGGAGGTTACTCAATTTGACCGTATTTGACCGTATATGTTTCTTTTTTTTTTTAATGTAGTTCGGTGATAACTCCGTCGTTTATGGACTGATTTTGATAATTCTTTTTTCGTTGAAAAGGAGATTCCTAGTTTGGTACCATGATAAGGAAACCAGGATCTGAGGATGGGATTCCAGAGAAATCGAGGAAAACTTTCGAAAATCCGCGTAACTGTTTACTGGGTGTACCGATTTTGTTGATTTTTTAATGTAATCGAAAGCCGATGCTTATCATGTGGTCACATTTAAATTTCATCGAGATCTGATTACAACTTTTGGAGTAATCTTTGATAATGCGTATTTACTTGACATTTTTTTTTTTTGTCTACCTACGTTGTACTTGTCGATATAATTGAAGTCGGTTTTTCTTCGTTTGCCAGCAAACAAAATTATTATGGCAGCAAGAAACGTTGATGTAGACGAAATTAATTTCCAGATACAACAATTAATACCCAGTGATTTGATGACTTTTAAATCAATCGATACAGTTGTTGACGAAAACGAAGCCGTAAACTTACCCATTGAAGTTTTAAATTCTCTCGATTTACCAGGAATGCCACCGCACAATCTACAATTGAAAATTGGTTCACCAATTATTATTCTCCGCAATTCAAACCCACCTAAATTATGCAACGGTACACGTTTAGTCATCAAGAGGATCACCGGAAATATCCTTGAAGCGACAATTTTGACTGGAAAGCTTAAAGAAGAAATCGTCCTCTTGCCGCAAATTACATTAATAGCGTCAGAATTTCGAATACCATTCAAAAGGCTTCGATTTCCGATTCGTTTGGCTTTTCCGATGACCATAAATAAATCTCAAGGTCAAACAATATTGACTTGCGGTTTAGACTTTGAAAGTACGTGTTTCTCGCATGGACAACTGTATCTGGCCTGTTCACGTGTTCCCATCCAGCTATCAAATTTGTTTGTATTAGCAAAAGACAGGTTAAACAAGAATATTGTTCACAAATTAGTGTTGAGATTATAAAGATAGATACATAGATATTGTATATAATAGATATTGTAATATGAAACTTTAAATAGTTACGGGTCTCTGTAAAGAACTCACTATAGACGGCGCCACGGTTTGCTTAAACCGAAAATAAAAATCATCATATCAAAAATTTCGCTCTAGCGGGTACATCGTTCCATAGCTTAACTGGCTAGAGCGCCGACACGGACAGTCGGAGACGTTGGTTCGAACCCCGCTGGAGTGGTCAATTTTTGATATGATATTCAAAAATGTTAAGATAGATACAATTTAAATGGAAACAATTGGTCAAAATCAATGTTATCTACCTCATTAAATATTATCAATTAATTTTTTTGTATATATTTTGTATAGAAGTCGTTGTTTATAAAGTATAGTTAAAGATAAGAAAAATAAAGTACATTTAATAAATTATAGTTTGAAAAAACTAAAAAAACACCCTTTTGAAATTAATCTGGAGTACTCTATTGAAAAAATCATATTGTTGTACAAAGAGCGTGTGGGGCGTGATTTTCATTGCTGTAAATATTTTAACGATAGTTTAGGATACCTGTAGTAGTTATAATAAGCACCCCACGCATTTTGTACGACAATATGAATTTTCCAATTGAGTACTCCAGTTTTATTTTCAATTTAGCTAATTCGATTTTACCGGAAGGGTTTTATTTCCTCAATTGCGATTAGAGAAATAAAATGTGGCGGTACGAAGTTCGCCGTGTCAGCTAGTATTTTAATATAGTCTATAATATCTTTATTAATCATCATTTCATCATTACAGCCTAGACAGTCCACTGCTGGACATAGGCCTCCACAAGTTCACGCCAAAAATAACGTGAACTCATGTGTTTTGCCCATAGTTACCACGCTGGGCAAGCGGGTTGGTGACCGCAGTACTGGCTTTGTCGCACCGAAGACGCTGCTGCCCGTCTTCGGCCTGGGTATTTCAAAGCCAGCAGTTGGATGGTTATCCCTCTTTATTAATATAATCTATAATCTCTTTAATTATTTTTATTAATTTATTCGATTTAATTAAATTCGAATAATTTTTCACTTTCAGATCGCAATGCCGAAAATCGTAGAGGGTTGTCGGGAGTGTGAAATGCTGAAAAATAAAATATCTATGAAACGTCCACCTAAGACGTCAACAGAGCGTTCACGTGAATGTAGAGAGCGGAAAAGGGTTTTAAAAAATGCAGCTAGACAAGAGTTGAATATATCGTCGTCCGCCATTTCAAATATTAAACGAGAAACTGCAGCAGAGCAGAGTGACGACTACTATTTTCAGACCGCAATGCCAAGAACTGTAGTGCGAGAGTGTGATAGACTAAAATATAAAACATCTACGAGACAGCCAGCTAAGACGTCTACAGAACGTTCACGTGAATCTAGAGAGCGGAAAAGGGCCTTAAAACGCGCGTCGTCCATTTCAAATTTTAAACCAAAAACTGCAGCAGAGCGTAGTTTTGAGTATAGGGCTCGAAAAAGGGCTCGACAAAATGATGAAAATCAAAAGTCAAACGACTTGACCCGAATCGGTGTTAAAGTTGAAGTACATCGAGATCAAGAAATTTGTCAATCTTCGACTTTACCAATGAATAATATAAAAACATCAATGGAACGTTGTTGTGAGTTTTGGGCTTGAAAGAAATCATTGATACAACATCAACAAACATCACCAAATATTTATAATTATAATAATAATAATAGTTCTGTGTGGCAACGGCACTAAAGAATTTAGCCACCCTCTCTCTTCCCGTGGGTGTCGTAAGAGGCGAATAAGGGATAACAAGGTTCCACAACCACCTTGGAACTTAAGAAGCCGACCGATGGCGGGATAACCATCCAACTGCTGGCTTTGTAATACACAGGCCGAAGACGGGCAGCAGCGTCTTCGGTGCGACAAAGCCAGCCCTGCGGTCACCAACCCGCCTGCCCAGCGTGGTGACTACGGGCAAAACACATGAGTTCACGTTATTTTTGGCGTAAACTTGTGAAGGCCTATGTCCAGCAGTGGACTGTATAGGCTGTAATGATGAATAATAATAATAATAAATATCTCGGAATGTCAGAGGCATTGGGCATTGATAACGGAGCCATGAAGCAATTGGTAAAGGCACGCTTCTTTGGCCGGCTGAAGAAAGTTCCTAATAGCTTTCTATCGGGCGCTAACAAGGTGCCTTTAACAGTTGGGTTATGCCCAATCGTCTATACCTTTGGCATTTTGAGATGGACTCATTAGATTCCTTGATCGCCAAGTCCGTAAACTTGACAACGTACCATCATCCTCGATTGTCTCAAGAGATTATACATCCCACGAAAATGGAGGTCGTGGCTTTTTAAACGTTATAAATCTCCACAATCGTGAGGTGTATAATCTCGGACAGTACTTTTTAAATATCAAGAGCGATATACACATGGACGTTGTTGCAGTTGCAGGGTTTTACTCCGCTGGCCTTAGGCAAAGAGAAATGGCGTAAGCCTATAGTAATGACTGTAGCATAGTATGCTGTGTGGTTACGGCAGTAAGAATTTAGCCACCCCTCTCTTCCGCTGCACAACACAGTTCCATTACCACCTTGGAACTTAAAAAGCCGATCGGTGGCGGGATAACCATCCAACTGCTGGCTTTGAAATACACAGGCCGAAGACGGGCAGCAGCGTCTTCGGTGCGACAAAGTCAGCCCTGCGGTCACCAACCCGCCTGCCCAGTGTGGAGACTATGGGCAAAACGCATGAGTTCACGCCATTTTTGGCACGAACTTGTGGAGGCCTATGTCCAGCTGTGGACTGTATCAGGCTGAAGTGATGATGATAGTAATGAGTACCGTTGACCCTGTATGCATATGTACTTTGTACGCACACACTTTTTTTTTGTGAGTAAATAATATATAAAAGCCTATATTTCACAGGTGTAGACTCAGGCCATAAAATGGCTGACGACATAGACATAGAGGAACACGACGTGCTGGACAATCCGAGGATCAAGACTATATTCCCGGATATAACGTGTATCAAGACGGAACTGATTAACTATAAGGACGAAGGTAATCTTATACATAAAATTCTCGTGTTACAATGTTAGTTTAAAACACTCCACCGAAACGGCTGGACCGATTTTTATGAAATTTTGTGTGCATATCGGGTAGGTCTTAGTATCGGCCAACATCTATTTTTTTTATACCCCTAAGTTATAGGGGGGGGGGATTAAGGGAGTTAATAACATATATGGCAAAACAACGTTTGCAGGGCCAGCTAGTATTTGTTTAATTTTGTACTTTACTAGTATGCCTTGGTACCGATAACAGAATGATTGACCTTAGTTGAATGTGTCACTGTTGATAATGTCGACGACACTGATGTCCGGTGAAACTGAATGAGACTTTTTACTGATGTTACAAAATCGGAAACCATTTTTATTTGTTTATTTAGTTGCACCAACAAAATCACATCCTGTTGGGGAGTAAGGTAGAGAGCCCCCGAACAGGGTTGGAAATGCGCTTGCCATGCTTCTGGTGTTGCAGGCGTCTTTAGGCTACGGTAATCGCTTACCGTCCGTTGAAGTGGGGTAGGTTTGTTGATTCTTTATTTAATGGAAAGCTGGTGATTGTGATGGGTATCATTTTAAATTTATCGAGGAGACCCTTTGGCACAATGGTCACACGGCAAACAATTGTATTAGCCATACAGATGTTTGCTGTGGCCTGGGTGTTTGTGCTACGTTTGTGCTTGTGTATTGTTTCCGAACCCCTGACACAGGAGGTAATCCTACTGGGGGCTGTTTATTTATTTATCTGTCGAGTACTTTTAACAAGTTAATCAGTTCCTTTATTTCTCCGAGTCAACGCTAATTTACAAAAAGCTATATTTCCACAGGTCTTGACTCAGGCCATAAAATGGCTGACGACTTAGACATAAAGGAACACGACGTGCTGGACAATTCGAGGATCAAGAACACATTTCCGGATATAACGTGTATCAAGACTGAAGCGATCGACTATGAGCACGAAGGTAATATTTGTATAAGAGGGGGTGAGGGTAAGGGGAGCATGATGCCACTCCTTGCCCCCACCCCCTCGCTACGCCAATGCTAACATGTCATATTTAAAGTCATGGTTACCTTACCTTACTTTCATTATCATATATATCATATATAAAGTAACACGGTATCAAATTTTGAATCGATAGGACATATGAAAGGTAGTCAGATCCTCTCTTATACTGGAAAGGAACTGATGATCTTAAAACGGCTGAACAGATTTTCATGAGAAAAATTATCTACGACACAGAATAAAACTATATAAAAATCGGTTCATCCGTTTAGGAGCTACGATAACACAGACAGGTACACACACGTTAAACTTATAAAACTCCTCTTTTTGCGTCTGGGGTTACGCCTCAGCCTGTTATATCCCACTACTGGGCATAGGCCTCTTTCCCCATGTAGGAGAAGGATCAGAGTTTAATCCACCACGCTGCGCCAATGCGGATTAGCGGATATATTCCCTACTATGAGTAACGATCGCTATCAGGTGAGGCACGGGGGGGAGACCCACAAGGACTGCACAAACACCCAGACCACGGCAAACACCTGTATGGCCAATACAAATGTTTTTCATGTGCGGGGATCGAACGCGCAACCGCCAGCGCAACAGATACAATCCATGGCTGTGACCGTTGCGCCAACGCGGCGTCAATAATATATTAATTGTGTCTCTCCGCCGTGCTTTGGAGAGCTCGTTAAGCCGTCGGTCCCGGTTGTTATCACAGACACCTGATAGCGATTAGATTAGAACGGAAGTTGAGAGGGAGATATAAGTTAGTGAAGATAGAAAGAGAGAGAGTTATGTTTCATAAGTTCTACTTCAGTCGTTTGGTCTAAAGCACACTCGTTTTTTTTTTTTTCAATTATATAACCTCATCTCGACATGGATATACTTTTAATTTTAATTGGATAAAAAAATTTAAGCATTTTAATTAACCAATAATTTTTAATTTATTTTCAGATATCAATGATTCCGTTGAAGAGAGTTATGAAAAGTACCAGCAGGAATTAACGGACCCGGAAATTCTAGAATGTTCCGTCGTTCTCGAAGATTGGGGCGACTCGCTAAAGAATAACCCGTGCTTCTGCTCCGATTGCGAAATATTATTCCCGACAGAGTACGCCCTGGACTCCCACGAAATGACGGCTCATTCGTTTCTCGTATCTGTCGGAAGAAATAAAGCAATGAAAAGCACAACGAAAAGCTCTATAGCAGCAAAATTGCAATTTGAAACGGATTCGAAAATGGGGATATTGAATCTTTGCAACCACTGCAACAAAGTTCTTCCAGGCGAAATATCATTTCTGAAGCATTCTGACGAGCTTTCGACGACGAAGTATAGCAGTGACATTTGTGATTTAAAATTTGATAATGTAATGCCATTAAAACAGCCTTTGAGGACATATTCTAGTTTACGATCGTACTGCTGTCCGGTTTGTTCCTGTTGTTTCAAGTTCACGAAGATGTTATTGTCGCACATGGTCGACCAACATCAGGTCGATGTGGAAAAGGCACCTCAACGTGTGAAAACTACGTACAAGTGTCGGTTCTGTCCTGAAATCTTGAAGGATAATAATACTTACAATGCCCACATACGTAATTCACATTCTGCGCTATACAACAAGAAAAGTCACAAAGTCGAGTGCCAGCCCTGTAACTTGACATTTCCTTCAGCGTATTCAGAGAAAATACACCAAGTATCCCAACACGCGATCGAGTTTGAAACTAATTCGATATCCGGCAATTTGGACAAGCAGATCAAGATAGAACCCCTATCGCCGGAAATATCAGATCGAGTGTCCCAAAACGCGATTGAGTCTGAAACTTGTTCGAAATCCGTCGATTTGGACAAGCAGATCAAGATAGAACCCCTATCGCCGGAAATAACACAACAAGTATCCCAACACGTGATTAAAACTTATTCGAAATCCGTCGATTTGGATAAGCAGATCAAGATAGAACCCCTATCGCCGGAAATATCAGAGCGAGTATCCCAACACGCGATCGAGTTTGAAACTAATTCGATATCCGTCAATTTGGACAAGCAGATCAAGATAGAACCCCTATCGCCGGAAATATCAGATCGAGTGTCCCAAAACGCGATTGAGTCTGAAAGTTATTCGAAATCCGTCAATTTGAACAAGCAGATCAAGATAGAACCCCTATCGCCGGAAATAACACAAAAAGTATCCCAACACGTGATACAGACTTATTCGAAATCCGTCAACTTGGACAAGCAGATCAAGATAGAACCCCCGTGGCCGATAATATCAGAGCGAGTATCCCAACACTTGATCGAGTCTGAAACTTATTCGAAATCCGTCGATTTAGACAAGCAGATCAAGATAGAACCCCTGTCGCCGGAAAAAACCCAAACTGACCTTAAACAAGAGTTACAATAACAATAATACTTTATTTTTTTCCAAAACAAAGTATTTACACATACATACATATAATCACGCCTCTTTCCCGTAGGGGTAGACAGAGACCACTTCTTTCCACTTGCTACGATCCTTACATACTTCTTCGCTTCGTCCACTTTCATTATTCCCTTCATACATGCTCTTCGGTTTAGGGTACTCTTGACCTGGCCTTTTATCAAGACGTCCCTTATTTGGTCTCGGAACGTCCGCCTAGGTCTACCCCTTCCAACCCTTCCATCCACACTCGCCTTATACACTTTTTTCGTCAATCGTTCTTCACTCATTCTCTCGATATGACCAAACCATCTGAGCATACCTTTCTCAATTTTTGTCACTACATCTTCTTTCAGACCACAACGTTTCCTTATCTCACTATTTCTTATCCTGTCACTCAGTTGTAACTCCTATCATGCTTCTTAACGCTCTCATCTCAACTGCATTTATTCTGCTTTAATGTTTCTTCTGCCATACCCAACTTTCACTTCCGTACATGAGTGTCGGAACCAACACCCCCTCATGCACAGCCAAATGAGCCTTGTTAGACACCCTCCGACTGCTCATAAAGGAGTGCAAAGCTCCATTCACCCTGATAACTGCATTCACTCTTCTTTCAATATCACTCTCAGACTTCCCATCCCTTGTAAACTTTGAACCCAGATACACAAGCTCATTCACCTGTTCAATTTGTTCATCTCCAATCACGATATTGCAGTCTGTCACTGCCTCATTTCTTTCAAACACCATCACTTTCGTCTTTACATTCATCTTCATTCCCTTTCTTACAAAGGCTCCACTCATATCAGTTACCATCTCCTGCAACTCCTCGGGCGAAGACGCAAGAATACTTGATCATCAGCACAGAGAAGACATTTGACGAGTAACTCATTCATTTCAACCCATTTTCACTCTCTTTTAAATCTGTCAAACAATTGTCCATGAATAGATTAAACAGCCACGGTGACGCTGCACATCCATGTCTAACACCTTTTTAGATATTAAACCATTCAGTGTATGCCCCATTTATCCTCACACAAGCACTAGAATCCCTATAAAGAGATTGCGATGCTCGTATGAGGACACTGCTCACACCATTCACGGAAAATACTGACCACAATTCATTCCTCATCACTCTATCATAAGCCTTTTCTAAATCCACGAACGCGCAATAAACTTTTTTGTTTTTGGCCAAACACTTTTCGGCTATGCACCGCAAAGAAAAGATCTGATCCGTACATCCCATTCCCTTTCTAAATCCCGCTTGTGCATCCCATACTTTATCGTCTGTTTCATTCACAACCCTCTCAATCAACACTTTTGCATACAATTTACCGACGACACTGAGAAGACCGCGGTAATCCCTGCAGTCCTGCCGTGACCCTTTTCCCTTGTACAATGAGACGATTACGGCTTTGCACCAGTCTTCCGGTACTAGCCCATTTCGCCAGCACAAATTGAAAAGGCGGTACAGCTGGCTCGCCACTGTGCCATGTCCAGCCTTCAGCAAGTCGACGGTAATCCTGTCATACCCTGCAGCCTCACCTAATCTAATGCTTTGATTGGAATTGAATGTTTGACTGGAAATCTTCAGTGAGCCTTCTATCAAAATCATTCTTTCGTTCTTCTTTCTTTCTAGACACAACTTCTTTCGCCGCTAATTTCAATCTTTTATACTTCGTTCTTGCTTCCTTTATCTCGTCATCCGTTGCCTTTTGAAATTTTTGGTTAGCTTTTGTCGCTAACCAATCCAACCACGCTTTCTTCTTTTCTTGCACAGCCTTTTGTACATCTTTATCCATCCACACCATTATATTCTTTCTTCCTTTCCTTCTTTTAGCTACCCCGCATACCTCAATAGCAACATTCACGACCCCTTCCTTAAATTTATCCCACAAATCTTCAATCACACTTATCTCTTCTATGCCTTTAAAATTTTTCTTTCAGTTTTTCTACATACTCGTCTTTCTTTTCCTTTTCTGACAAAATTTAAAATACAAAGCGATTACGCAGTAATTATATTTAAGATACCTCTGCTGCCGTACTAGGAAAACATATCAAGGAGTTATTACACTTTGCTGAATTCAGTCACTGAATTCAGAAACCCATTTAGGAAGCTAGTTGTAAGCTTCTGATCTCAACTTCCCAAATTCAGTTGCTATATCACTCAGTTACGAGTGAGCGACAAAGTCGGACGCTTCAGCCTGTAATATCCTACTAATGGGCTTAGGCCTTTTTCCCCATCTAGGAGAAGGATCAGAGCTTAATCCACCACGCTGCTCCAATGCGGGTTCGCGGATATATTCCCAACTATGAGTAACGATCGCTATCAGGTGTACATGATAACAACCGGGACCGACGGCTTAACGTGCTCTCCAAGGCACGGTGGGAAGATCCACTAGGACTGCACAAACACCCAGACCACGGCAATACCTGTATGACCAATACAAATGTTTGTCATGTGCGGGGATCGAACCCGCAACCGCCAGCGCAACAGGTACACACCATGGCTGTAACCGTTGCGCCAACGCGGCGTCAACCGTTGCGACAAAGTCGGACGTATCTATAGAATTAGGTAGTCATGGTTCCAGTTCTATCCAGACACCAAAGAATTAGCATTGGCCTAGCCCTGGCGGTCGGCTCTATTAAAATTTAATAATTGTGTTTGCTGGCAAACGATAAAAACCGACTTCAATTATATCGACAAGTTATACAACGTAGGTAGACGAAAAAAATAGTTGAGTAAATACGCATTATCAAAGATTACTTCAAAAGTTGTAATCAAATTTTAGATGAAATTTAAATGTCACCACATGATAAACATCGGCTTTCGATTAAATTAAAAATCATCAAAATCGGTACACCCAGTAAAAAGTTGTGCGGATTTTCAAGGATTTTCCTCGATTTATCTGAGATTCCATCACCAGATCCTAGTTTCCTTATCACGATACTACACCTGGGATATCTCCTTTCCAATAAAAAAAGAATTATCAAAATCGGTTCATAAACGACGAATTTATACCCAAACATACATAAAAAAAAAGAAAAAAATATACGGTCGAACTGAGTAATCTCCTCCTTTTTTGAAGTCGGTAAAAAAAAGAATGTGGGTGAAAGAATATTTATTGCTACGTGAAAACTTATCAAGCATGAACATTGAGCCCTGCTAAAAATTCCAAATAAATAAAATATTTACAACATACACACGCGGTCATCTGTTCCTAAAGTAAGCAACATAATGCTTGTGTTATAGGTAATGGCCGACTGGTATAGCTACTTACTTTTTTTTCGATATACATATATACACCCAGATTCACTACAAACTACGCCAACGATGATTTCTATGGTAAGTTATTGTAAACTATTGTGTGCTTGAAACAGGGATTCCAAAATTTTCATACAATTTGATTTGAAATTTCTATGAAATTTTCAGTATGAACACACACGCACGCACGCACGCATGCACACACACACACAAACAAAAAAAAAATGATTCTTCTGACGGATTATCTAAAGTGGCGTAGTAAATCACGTCCGATATTAAATTGCGGGCTATACGTATGTTGACGTTTATTTAAATCTCTTAACTGAATTTCTCTTGATCTTCCAAGAATCTCCCAGTTCTCTTCCTTTATGTTCATTAAATTGGAAGTCTTTTCTAGAATCTCATGTTGTTTAATGACCATTCTTTCTTTTTTTGGAACTAAGTTCCTTACGGCAGGCTTGACATTTGGTTGTGCGACCGAACTGAAAAAAATGTGATACTAAAATCGTAAGAAAAATATATAAGGGAAGTGACGTAATATCAGTCACACGACTGTATAATATGACGTTTGTAAAACTAAAATATTACTAGTAAACTTTTTTTTTAATTATTTATGTAATTTTATACTGTCGACAAAAATAAATAAAGACATATGTTTTTTTATTTCACTTAACCTTTTGACCGCCATAGTCATCTATACTTGACAAGGGCTCGCGAGTCCTGTGCGCCAGCGACATCTATAGGTGACAAAAAACCCGGGCCACAAAAATATTAAATAGAATTATTAAAAAAAATATTTCTAGTATTTTAATTCAACATTTCTGAAAATAGAATATCCCTGCAACATTGGAGTATAAAAAACAAGTCTTTTTAGAGCTACACGTACTGAGAAACATTGAAATAAAAACATGCATTCTTATTCCACGTAAATATGTCCAAAACACCGAAGTCATCTATTATAGTTGACCGCTAGGGATGTGACGCAAGAGGTATAAATAAATAAATATAATATACACACACCGTCATCTGTTCCTAAAGTAAGTATGTAACTTCATGCTTGTGTTATAGATAACAACCGACTGGTATAGCTACATTTTTTTTTGATAAACACATAAATAATACATATACAAATAACTATATATTACTCGGGGTGGGAATCGAACCCACAGTCCCCGGAGCAGAAAGGAGGGTCACAAACTGCGCCAACGGGCTAGTCAAAATGGTATAGATGTTTTTTAAGCTATTCAAAATTGAACTCAAACGTGTTATATTTTCTATAAGTAATTTGACATTTGAATAAAACAAAATGTAAAAAACATAAAACTATCAGCTAACACAAATAGCAAATGAATAAAAAAATCAAATCAACTAAAATCAATCAAATTGCCATAATAAATCTGCTATCGCAAATCTGGGGCATCACTAGCGTTTCACCAATATTCCGTTTACTACACGCCGTTGTCAAGCATAGAGACGACACATGGACGACACTGTGGTGACGTCATAAGCGAATGGCGAGAAAAGTAGTGAAGTGCAACATGAGCGATACCTTAGAACATCGTCGCATTTTGAAAGGCGTCGATGATTTTAATAATATACAAATACAAATAAAATTGTTTTATTTTATTTTTTTCGTTTTTTTTTTAATCTAAGGTTATGAGCGAAATTACGATTTTCTTTCTCATTCTCAAAATCATCTGGCAGCATCAATGTCATCTCTAACCCCCACTCTCAAAAAAGCTTTTCTTCTGAGTTGAAGTTTGATTATTGATCTCTGTTAGAAGAGAGGTATATTGTTGTTTTTTGTTAGCAGAAATTATAAAAAGAATAAACACTGTTTTTTTTTACAAATAAAAAAACTTTTTCGTACAATTGTGCCCCAACTGCCCCTACTTCAGTAGTTGATCCGATGAAGTAAATTAATATAATCGGTGCGGTCAGTGCCAGCCTTAGTTTAAAAGAAATATTTACATGCGTTAAATATTAAGCCTGGCACCGACACCTCTAAATAAATAGTAGGCATATTTATGTCAATACTTTAGATTTTTTTTAATATTAAACTTTTTTTACTCCCTTTTTAGTTAATAATTATCTAATAAGATAATAATTGTGTTTGCAGGCAAACGAAAAAACCCGACTTCAATTACATCGACAAGTAATACAACGTAGGTAGACGAAAAAATAGTCAAGTAAATACGCATTATCAAAGATTACTCCAAATTTTGTAATCAGATCTCGATGAAAATCTTAAATGTCAACACACGATAAACCTCGGCTTTCAATTAAATTAAAAATCATCAAAATCGGTACACCCAGTAAAAAGTTATGCGGTTTTCGAGTTTCCCTCGATTTCTCTGGGATCCCATCATCAGATCCTGGTTTCCTTGTTATGGTACCACACCAAAGATATTTCTTTTCCAACAAATAAAGAATTATCAAAATTGGTTCATAAATGACGGAGTTATCCCCGAACATACATTATATATATATATATATACACACACACGGTTGTATTGAGTAACCTCCTCCTTTTTTGAAGTCGGTTAAAAAATGCAAATTTGAATTTGGCTGTTTTTTTAAAATTACTTTTCATATATACATCGATTCGATTCGAAATCGATAAATAGCGTGTGGCTTCCTTGCGTGCGACACAGTTTCAAAACCGTAGGTTAGCTGCGCCGTAGTCGTCCAGTCGTGACAATGACGTCATGGCGATAGAAAAGAGTGTTGTGCTTTACTACGATTATTTTTGTAATGTTTGTTTTTTATTTATTTATGTTATTGTAAGTATATATAACGAGTGCAAGATATTCAGTTGTAGATTATTTAGGACATAATGTCGTAGTACCAAAGCGTTGGTTTATATTTATTATTTTTTTGGTTCATCTTTATCTCTTGCATCGGTGTGTTTCGACTCCTTGACCTTTAATAAAAACTATAAAAATATTAACTAAATTATATGTAATTATGTATGTATTTATGCATGTAGGTATGTATGTGGGTATATTTTGTGGGTTTCTGACGACGAGTTGGCGCAGCGGTCACAGTACTGACTGTTGCGCTGGCGGTCGCGGGTTCGATCCCCGCTCACGACAGACATGTGTATTGGCCATATTGAAGTTTGTCATGGTCTGGGCGTTTGTGCGGTCCTTATAGGTCTCCCCACCGTGCCTCGGGGAGCACGTTAAACCGTCAGTCCCGGTTGTTATCATCTACGCCTGATAGCGATCGTTACTCGTAGTAGGAAATATAATTATGTTACGTTACGTTATTAGTTGAAAGTAAGTATACTTCATTTCTTCTAACGCTACACAAACTTACTGAGCAATTTTTCACCTGCGGAACTTTGCATTCAAAACAGTACAAACTGACCGAAAAAGTAACCTCGTTTTACAATCTTATTGTTACAGTCGAAATGCTCGGTTATGCGTACAATGTAGAGTTTGAGGACAGCAAAATTGCTTGGTAACTTTGTGCAGCTCTGAAAAAACGATATGTTGAAAAATAATCGACTTTTATCCGTCAGGATTACCTACTTTACAGAATGTTCGGGTAGGAAAATGTTGTTTTAAAAATATACCTATTTGTTATAACGTAACGTAGTAACGAAAATAATCTTCCATTAGTAGGTAGGTACTTATGTATGGGTCACGCGGCGAAAATAAACTAAAACTAAGTAGGTAACTTTCTTGAGACTTTCGTCCCACAACCTACAATTTTGTGTCGTCAATTGTAATTATTTTAAGTTTGATCATACTGTCTCTTAGAATACCTATGAATCAAGGTCAAATACAGTAGATATACCAAGCCGAAAGTACGACGGTATACACATACCTTTTTTGATTCTCTGGCATAATTGGTTTGATAATTGTCAATATTTTTTTTCAATGTTTTTAATGTTGTACTTTCATCGAAACTTTTAAATCTTAATATATATAAATCTCGTGTCACAATGTTTGTCCTCAATGGACTCCTAAACCCCTTAACCGAATATAATAAAATTCGCACACCATGTGCAGTTCGATCCAACTTGAGAGATAGGATAGTTTAAATCTCAAATAATAGTCGCAATTTTAATTTATTGCTAATTATTTGTCTGTTATTATTTGACAGTCTCAATTATCTGTTAACTCCAAATGATTCTAACAGATGTCGATACCTTTCAACTGGGTTGAGTAAGTAATAAATAGATGGCGCTGCTATGGTAAATCTACGAACGTGTCATTTAAGCTACATTTTAACAGCATAATTACCACGTGTTGTTGACGCTATAAAATTAATTAAATTTATTTTGTAGTGAACTAAATACCGTATAATTCAGCTAATTATTTGTCTGTTATTATTTGACAGTCACAATTAAACTTTAAAACTTTAGCCACAGCAACGCGTGGCCGGGTCAGCTAGTATAATATAAATATCTACGACACCCACAAACGGTCGTCTGTTCCTAAAGTAAGCAACCTAATACTTGTGTTATAGATAACAGACGACTGGTATAGCTAAATATTTTTTATTCGATAAACATACATATGAATACTACATATATAAATAAATGTGCGGCTGTGTGGCTACGGCACTAAAGAATTTAGCCACCTCCTCTCTTCCCGTGGGTGCCGTAAGAGGCGACTAAGGGATAACAAGGTTCCACAACCATCTTGGAACTTAAGAAGCCGACCGATGGCGGGGTAACCGTTCGACTGCTGGCTTTAAAATACACAGGCCGAAGACGGGCAGCAGCGTCTTCGGTGCGACAAAGCCAATACTGCGGTCACCAACCCGCCTGCCCAGCGTGGTGACAATGGGCAAAACACATGAGTCCACGTTATTTTTGGCGTAAACTTGTGGAGGCCTATGTCCAGCAGTGGACTGTATAGGCTGTAATGATGATGAAATAAATATATATTACACTCAGACTCGGGGTGGGAATCGAACCCACAACCCTCAAAGCAGAAAGCAGGGAGCAGCAGCAACTGCGTCAACAGGCTAGTCAACGCCAAACGGCTGAATGAACTCAGAAGAACTGAATATCCCTCATTTCGCACAGTTTTATTCTTGTTGTTTTTACTGTTTTTATCCCATAGATATGGCATATCTGTATATAGTTCTAAAACATTAAGCATAACTGGTTTTTCTTTACTCATTTTGCTATTTGCACTCTCACGGAAATTCACGGAATACTCTGACACATCCTTACGAACGGAGAACAATGCGGCGACTGATTGACTGAATTCTGTAATTTTCGATTACACTTTGCCTTAATTCAGGCTTCAGAATGATTCAGTCGGTCAGAAACCATCGTTGCTTCTGAATTCGGAACACTAACTAAGTGAATGCGATTACATTTGCCTGAATTCAGTAGATTTTGAATTCAGGTGACTGAATTTAGGAAAGTGTTATAAGCGCTTTACTCTGAAGCTGAACACGTGTTTGCAAAATATTTGTTCATTTTTATGAATTCTTTAGATTTAACAATATTTTGAATAAAAGTCGATTTTTTACTAATGGTATGTAGTAAAACATAGTCATGGTTTTCTTATGCTAGACTAATTCATTGTTTCAGGAAAGCGTAAATACTCGTAATATAAAACAGTAATGCTTAGGTTTTCATGTTATTACAATAAGTGAATTATATTCTACGTACTTAAACAATTATAATTTCCCGTGTTACGTCTAATAACATTTTCGTAAAATTACAGATTTACAATTAAATAACGCAGAGGAGAGACAATATTGTAACATTTATTTCATTTTCTAACTTATATTTCGTTTATCGATGTAATTGCTATTATATTTTGCAAGGCGTTGTCGCTATTAGCGCGTATCCTCGTGTATTCTCGCGTGTTTCTTGTGACGTAGGGTTGTGCGTAAGCAACCATAGGCCCGCAGAGTAGGGTAGGCTCAACGGTATTTAAGCGCTGGTGGTGTGTGGCTCCATCCTTTTCCTTCGTCTTCAGCCTCGACCAGGTTCACGGTGCGATTTCGTTGGGTGAGTTGTTGTATTATTAACTTGCTCATATTTAATTGTAATTAATAACTTGCTTTTATTTAATTGTGATTATGTGTGTTTGATTAATTTTAATTAAATTATGTAAAATGTTAGGATGTGCTTGTCTTGTGTGGGCCATTTTCATGTCAACCCAGAGACGTTGGGGGTTGACTACGGTAGGGCTCACCTTCAGGTGTAACCTTCTAGGGTCCTTGGCGTGGCGGTCAAGGGCGGTACTGTTGATGCCTGTTAATACCACGTGGCAAGACAATGTGGGTTACCCGCTGGGATCCCAACAATACAGATTTACGGTGTAATTCGTACTGTTACCACAGTACTTATTATTAGAAACCTACCCTCTGGCATGAAGATAATATTTTTAACTCCGACGTGATAATTCTCCTGCCTGCGGTTGTCATCGCGGGGGTGGACGGTGCTGTGGAATTGAGTGGTCGACGAAACTCCCAGAGTCGGAGTGGGATCATCCGGTGGTGCTACGGCGGGGCCACGTGTTCACGGAATCCAGTTGACGATAAACCCGGCTGGGGCAGTACCCCGCCCTTACAGAAGATCACAGCTAAATAATACGGTTTTCAAGGAGTTTTGTTTTCCTGTTGTGTTCCTGTTGGTGAGTGAGGTGACCAGAGCTCCCGGGGGATTGGGGGTAGGGTCGTCAACATGAGATGCTTCTAGTGCTGCAGACGTCTATAAGCTACGGTAATCGCTTACCATTAGGTGGGTCATATGCTTGTTTGCTGACCTAATTATATATTTAATTAATTCCACCACAAATTTTTTTTTGATAAATTATTTTTTTTTTATTATACAACATTAAAAAATACATATGTACAACCTTAAATTTTAACTCTTTACGATCAACCCCTATTTTTAAATAGCGTTTAGCGGCAAAACAACGTTTGCCGAGTCAGCTGGTATATCTATATATTAATACGTGAAGCAAAAACTTTGTACACCTTTTTACGAAATTTGCGCAAACGAAGGAATATGAAATTTCGTACACTCAAAGTTTATATCAATGTTCCCCTTGTGGGCGCTGCAGTACTAAGAGGGTAAGAGACCTAGAAAAAAAAATGGCGGCGTTGTGTAGTAGCTTGGGGGCGATTCGTAATTTAATACATAAGGACTCGACTACAACTTGTGAACATCAACTAATATTCATTAAAAGATTGCTCAAAGGGGGCATTATAAAATAATTTATTCTCTTAGTGGGCATTAGACATAATAAGTTTGGGAACCTCTGGTTTATATAGAGAAGGCGTGCAGAATGCTAATTTTTTTTTTATTTTGCATCAAAATACATTAAATCGATAAAATATACATTACATACACTACCGTGTACTTGACACACACACTCATATACACTCTTAAGTTTAATGTTCAAACTTATATTTTAAATTAATTAGGGGCGACCACTTATAACTCTTGTTTTAGGACAATTTGGGTTATTTTCGGCGATAGGGGTTCTATCTTGATCTGCTTGTCCAAATCGACGGATTTCGAACAAGTTTCAGAATCAATCTCGGTACTCGGTGTGTTATTTTCGGCGATAGGGGTTCTATCTTGATCTGCTTGTCCAAATTGCCGGATTTCGAATAAGTCTTAATCACGTGTAGGAATACTTCTTGTGTTGTTTTCGATGAGTACTATCTTTGTTCCTTCCGGCGGGTACAGGTAACGAATGAGCCGTCATTTTGTGGGGGTCCAGGGTATTCTCGTGCTCGTACGTTTCATAACCGTTTTTGTCGAAATCATTAGTTCAGCCTATTGCGGTCCTCTGCTGGACATGGCATTGATATGTGAAAATTAATTATAATGTATTAGTTAATGTAAAAAGACTTAGATCAAAATTAAAAATATTACTATATTGAGATGAGGTTATAAATGGCTGGACCGAATTTTATGAAATTTTGGGTGCATATCGGGTACGTCTGAGAATCGGCCAACATCTATTTTTCATACCCTTAAGTTATGGGGGGGGTTAAGGGAGTTAATAAAATATATGGTAAAACAACGTTTGCGGGGTCAGCTAGTAAATGTCTAAAATCTATTTACTCATACAGGCATAAGAGATCTCGAATACTCTCATAACTCGGTATGAGAATTTGGTCTGCATTTGTCCATGTTTTATGAGTTTTTTCCATAGGGTAAGAAAAGATTACTGATGACGCGTTGGCGCAACGGTCACAGCACTGGTTTGTGGCTGTTGCGCTGGCGATTGCGGGTTCGATCCCTGCACATGATATACATTTGTATTGGACATACATGTTTGCCGTGGTCTGGGTGTTTGTGCAGTCCTTGTGGGACTCCCCACCGTGCCTCGGAAAGCACGTTAACCCGTCGAAAGAGGCCTATGCTCAGCAGTGGTATATTACTGGCTGAAGCGAAACAAAGATTATCATCATTATCATCATCATTACAGCCTATACAGCCCACTGCTGGACATAGGCCTCCACAAGTTTACGCCAAAAATAACGTGAACTCATGTGTTTTGCCCATAGTCATTACGCTGGGCAGGCGGGTTGGTGACCGCAGGGCTGGCTTTGTCGCACCGAAGACGCTGCTGCCCGTCTTCGGCCTGTGTATTTCAAAGCCAGCAGTTGGATGGTTATCCCGCCACCGGTCGGCTTCTTAAGTTCCAAGGTGGTTGTGGAACCTTGTTATCCCTTAGTCACCTCTTACGACACCCACGGGAAGAGAGGGGGTGGCTAAATTCTTTAGTGCCGTAGCCACACAGCACTATTATAAATTACAAATATATGTACGTTATCACATAACCTCATTCATGTTTCACCAGACATCAGTGTCGTCGGCATTATCAGCAGTGTCACATTCAACTAATGTGAATCATTCTGTTATCGCTACCAAGGCATATTAGTAAAGTACAATATTATACAAATATCACCTTCGTGCTCATAGTCGATCGCTTCAATCTTGATACACGTTATATCCGGAAATATAGTCTTGATCCTCGGATTGTCCAGCACGTCGTGTTCCTCTATGTCTATGTCGTCAGCTATTTTATAGCCTGAGTCTAAACCTGTGGAAATATAGGCAATTATATATTAACTGTTTACTCGCAAACAAAAAAAATGACTGATTAACTTGTTAAAAGTACTCGACAGGTAAATAAATAAACAGCCCCCAGTAAGATTATCTCCTGTGTCAGGGGTTCGGAAACAATACACAAGCACAAACGTACGGGCCACAGCAAACATGTGTATGGCTAATACAAACGTTTGCCGTTAGTAACCATTGTGCCAAAGGGTCGCATCAATCAATCTAAAATGGGGCACTTCATAATCACCAGCTTTCGATTAAAAAAAGAATCACCAACTCCACCCGATGGTAAGCGATTACCATAGCCTAAAGACGCCTGCAACACCAGAAGCATGGCAAGCGCATTTCCAACCCTGTTCAGAACCTCTCTACCTTATTCACCACAGAACACAATACTGCTTGAAAGCATTAGATCTTTATTATTATTTGTACATTTTTTAGGAGTGTCACCGTCTTGAAGTAAATGTTCAAGTAACAAGTGACAAAAAAGGAACAATCAGTTTGTAGGTTTAATTTGAAAGCAATTACTATGTTGATCTCTACTTCTCCTAGCTAGGTAGCTGAGCTATCTGTATTAAGGAGGAACATTAACCTACTAATATAAATTTTAAATAATGAATTTATTGCAACGCAGTATGTAAGCTCTTGTGTCAGTTATGGTAATAAAGGATATCCATCTCGATAGCTATATATATATCATCATCATTTCAGCCTATCACAGTCCATTGCTGGACATAGGCCTCCACAAGTTCATACCAAAAATGACGTGAACTCAAGTGTTTTGCCCATAGTCACCACGCTGGGCAGGCGAGTTGGTGACCGCAGGACTGGCTTTGTCACAGCGAAGACGCTGCTGCCCGTCTTAGGTCTGTGTATTTCAAAGCCAGCAATTAGATGGCTATCCCGCCATCGGTCGGTTTTTTAAGTTCCAAGGTGGAACTGTGTTATCCCTTAGTCGCCTCATACGACACCCACGGGAAGAGGGGGTGGCTATATTCTTTACTACCGTAGCCACACGGCATATATATATATATATATGTAGGAAGCGGTGTCAGTACAACTTTTCCTGATGCACAACACATACCGTTTGTTTCATTACGAGGTTTTAACGCTTGACGTATTTTATCCTTTTCACCAATTGTAATTTCAGCATGTGCAGAGTAATTAACGTCATGTGTACATTCGGATTCTCGAAGTCTTAATGCACGGCTGGCCTTTTGTCGCTCTCTGTCACGTTCTCTAAATGTTGCTTTGTGGCGTTCTCGCGCCAATCTCGTCCTCAATATATTTCGTCGTAGACGTTCATCACGCTGTTCCCGAGACTCGTGTCTGCGAATCTCTGCTGTTCTGATTCGTTGGGCTGCGTTTCTCGCTGCAATTTGTTCTTGCGATTCATTTGCTCTATTAGCACGCATACGTCTTGCATTTTTACTATACTTGTTGTTGAGGTTAGACTTTTTCCGAGGCATTATACTGAAATTCGTCCATTTCCTATTGTTTTAATATTGGTGTAAACAAAAATTTTACATTACGTTGTTTACGATCTATTTGTAGAGTTAATCTAGAAATATTAATGTTTATGATAACAAATTTATATAATCAACATATTAACTGTTGTTTAAGTATAAAAACGCTCGAAAAACATTGTATATATAATGTACTCTGTGATAATCGTTTTAAGAGTTCAGTTCAGTTCTTTGCTCAATGGCTTTTAGTTGTGTCAGTTTGACACATATCATTTCGCCAATGTCACGTGGGATGGAGAACACACGACGGAGATTGTTATTATTTCGGTGGATTTGAGAATACAATTTAGTTAAATTTTGAAAATACACGAAAATAGTATGTATTTATTCACAATACTCTCAAAATGTACAAAAATATAAAAATATTTATAAGTAATAACATTGTACTATATATATATATATATATATATATATATATATATATATATATATATATATATATATATATATATATATATATATATATACATTGTAATATTTACAATTTAATTTTATTATATTTAATATATTTACATAAAAAGGAACACAGAGGACTAAACACAAACATTAATAAAGATTCAACATTTATAGGGCGGGGAACTTCTGGAGGGAGTACGTCATACAACGGATGAAGGAGTTTGGGGCAATTAAACAGGATATGGGATGGGGATCCTTCATCTAAACCGCATTCACAGAGTGAATGGTCCCGTACTCTAATTTTTGCGAGATGTCTAGGTGTGCACGCGTGACCTAAACGCAACCTGCAAATGGTCGAAGTGACCCAGCGATCGGCGTGTCTAAAACGGAAAAACCATGGTCGTCTAGGGATTTCTGGTTGCAGGCTCGCATAGTATGTACCTTTTACCATTTTGGATGATATCCAAGATGATGTCCACGAATTGGCCAACCGAGTATTCGCTGCAACACCAAGATCATAACAGGAATTTTTATAGTGAGCATGGGAGCCGATTTGGATGGCAGATTTGGCACATGAATCCGCAGTCTCGTTGCCGGGAATATCAGAGTGACTGGGAATCCAAACAAGAGAGATCTGCAATCCTTTCTGATGACATAAAAACAAAACTTCCCTGATCTTTAAAATAATGAAAAATCTTTTTCTGCTACGAAACGGGTTTTCCTTAATTGCTAATAGGCAACTTAAGGAGTCAGTCAAAATTACGGTTTGTCTTAAATCATGGGAGTGGGCATATAAAATAGCTTCCAAAATAGCGACTGCTTCACCGGTGAAGACCGATGATTCAGGCGGGCACTTAAACTGTAAAATAATTTTGAATTTTGGGATCCAGCAGGCTGCACCAACGCAACTATCTGCTGACAGTTTAGACGCATCGGTATAAATAAGTAGATGATCGGGCCAATTTTGATGAACTACATAATTAAAGAGAGACTTAGTGTTCGGGGAACCTTTGATAAGACCAAGGTTCGTAACAATGACAGGACGATATACAAGGGCGTTATAGGGAATAGAAAAAAGAGGATTTATAGGCAGTTGAATATATGGATTTGGTAATTTAGTAAAGTACAGGAAGCTGTTCAAAAGACATGATTCGGGTTTGTTGGGATTGTGAATTTGTGATAGTTCGCTTAAACGACTCCAAAGAGGATGTGAAGATAGCTGTAACATTTTGCTGACAAACCGATCACAAAGGAATTGTCTCCTTATTTGCAACGGAGGGTCAACGCATTCAACCTGCAGAGCATTCGTAGGTGTAGATGTCATAGCACCCAGAATGATTCTAAGGCATTTGTATTGTATTTTATTTAGTTTTTCTGAAGCTGATTTAATAATAGGGTCTAAAACGAATAAACCATAGTCCATGTGGCTACGAACTATGGCATTGTAGAGGAGTTTTTGAGAATATGGGTGCGCTCCCCACCAAACGCCTGAAACTGCCCGAAGGGCATTGATACCTTTTTCACATTTTTTAAGAATATGCTCTGTATGAGAAAGTCCATTTAGTCGTTTATCGAGAATAACTCCCAGAAATTTAGCCTTATCTACGAGGTCAATGCGCTGACCTCCATAACGAAAATCGAAGACAGGGACGATTCTTTTTCTAGAAAAAGCAACTGCCTGGCTTTTGGTTATCGATAAAGATAAGCCATGGTCAGACAGCCACTGGCCTAGATAATGCAAAGCAGAGTTAACCCTAAATGTGATATCATCGACTGAATTTGATCGATAATATATGGCAATGTCATCAGCGTATTGTAAAATGTTGCAAAAATTGTTGACAGATAATTCGAGATCAGAGGTGTAGATGCTATAAAGTAAAGGACTAAGGACGGAGCCTTGAGGGAGACCTTTCCAGACAAGTCTGGGGGGAAGAGAGACGTTTTGGAATCTTACAGATATTGATCTGCAGAAAAGTAAATTACATATGAAATGTATCATCCTCGGTGGAATACCCAGCTGATGCAGTTTTTGCCTGAGTACCGCGAGAAGAACATTGTCATATGCAGAATTTATGTCTAGGAATACACCCACAAGGTACTCTCCTTTTGCAAAGGCTATTCGAATATCTGTGGTGAGAATGCTGAGACTATCTATTGTGCTCAATCCCTTTCGAAAGCCAAATTGAGAGGGAGAGAGAATATTTCTGCTTTCCATTACCCATTCCAAACGGTTCTTCAACAGATGCTCCGTAATTTTCGCTAAAGTAGATGAAAGGGCGATGGGTCTGTAGGAATTTGAATCTGATGGATTTTTGCCTGGTTTTAAAATTGGTAAAACTATTTGTGTTTTCCAAGAGTCTGGAAGAACGCCTGTTGTATAAAATCCATTAATTATGTTTAAAAATATAACCTGAGATTTATGATTTAAGTTTTTTATAAAAGAGTATGGAATGCCATCTTCTCCAGGTGAAGAGTCTGTAAGCCCAGACAAAGCACACTGGAGCTCAGAGAAGGAAAATGGAGCATCCATTTCGTCTGAGATAAGTTTTGGAAGTGAAGGAAGAAAGTTGTTCTGGTGAGGAACAAAGGGAGGAGCAAGTTTGTCAGCAAAATTGTTAAGCCATTCTGATGGATCATTAGAAGAATTATTACTTGAAATGAGGGAACGACGAAATTTTTTAAGTTTTGTCCAAACTACTGAAGAAGGAGATCGCGGAGAAAGTGATTCACAAAAATCAACCCAGCAGCATTTTTTCTTTTTCGACACTAATCTTTTCAATTTTGCGTCTAACCGTTTATAAAGTAAAAAATTAGAAGGGGACATAGACACAGAGTACATAGACTCTGCCTCTGTTCTTTGTTTAGATACACGAGTGCATTCCTCATCCCACCAGGGAGTGGAAAGCACCTGTTTTTTGGGAAAATGTTTTTTGGGAAAATGAAAATCGGCGGCAGTTGTAAGAGCATTGACAAATGATTCGTAACAGAGAATGATATTTTCACCACCTATAAAACCTGGGATAGTGTCCAATATGTCATCAACAGAACTGGCAAAGTCAGACCAATTTACATTTTTGAGGGAATATTTTAATAGGGGATTAGGATTTGAGATAATAGAAGAAGTGGAACTTTGATTAAGAGATAAGACGATAGGAAAGTGGTCACTACCAAAAGTGGAAGAAAGGATATTCCATGAAAGTTGTGAAGCAAGAGAGGGAGATGATAAGGACAAATCTACCGCAGACCCGGGGTTTTGCGAAGGGAAAACCCTACGAGTAGGCGAACCATCATTAAGGATGCAAAGATTGACATCATCAACAATGTCCACCAATAAGTGGGCATATCTATCACAGGTATGACAGCCCCATGCAGTGTGATGAGCGTTAAAGTCACCCATTATAAGGACAGGAGGAGGTAGTATAGAAAAGACAGAGTGAAGATCTGGAAAAAGGGAAGAAGAAGGATGAGGTATATATATAGAAAGGATAGAAATGTTTAAGGATCTCACAGCAACAGCACTAAAGTGCTGGCTGGGAGGGAGGGGGATTTGAGAAAATGGGATAAAATGGCGGATAAAAAGGGCACAACCTGCATATCCATCACTTCTGTCATCCCTCAAACAGGAGAAACCTGGGACCCGAAACCGAGAACCAGGAACTAACCATGTTTCAGAGATGGCAATAATGGACGGACTATGCTGATTGATGAGGGAAATGAGTTCATGTTTTTTAGGACGAATGCTCTGGCAGTTCCACTGAAGGAAGCTGGTCGGGAACATTATTAGCAAGATTAGCTAGTTTGGAAAGGTTAAGGGCAACGTTGGACGGTAGGGGAACATCACTGCATGAAACAACCATACTAAGGATGAGTTCAGTAAGCATTTCTAAAAGGTTTGAGGAGTTTCTAAAGGAAGGAGTGTTATTGTTTTCATTAATAGCGCAACCGTTAGGAGTGGTGGAAGGACAGCTGCCAATAATGGCTTGGTGGGCTTGTCTATCGTACCCTTTCCCAAGCGCGGAAGAGGGGCGAGCAGAACGGACTACGGTTTTGCGGTAGGAGGAGATGGAATTGTTTGAGGAAGGGCTGGCATTGTGGGGGTTTAGAGAAATATGTAAGGATGGGGAGGATACTTCTTTAGTAATCTCCGCGTAGGATCTACGAACAGGAGGAAATTTAGTGGATGCTTCGAAATATGAACTATTACTAGCGGCCATTTCTAATTTAATCGAGTGTTGTCGCGAATACTCAGGGCAACCTTTGTCTGTAGCGAAATGCGTTCCTGAGCAATGAACACAAGAAGCATTGTCCTTAGTGACATCACATGAATCTCCACCATGTTGCTGTGAACATTTGTAGCACCTCGGTTTCGATCTGCATTGATTTTTAACATGCCCGTACCGGCAGCAACTGAGACACATGATAGTAGGAAGGTTGTAGGTTTCTACAGGAAGGGCAGTGTGATAAGAGAAAATTTTAGTGGGCAATATTTGTCCCCTAAAGGTCAAAACTATGGATTGGGTAGGAACCCAGGTGATGACTCCCTCATTGAGAACTTTACGATTCATACGTCTCGCTTTCACAACTTCACCGCATCCAGCCGGAAGTTCTAATGAGTCGACGAATTCCTCCATCGACCAGTCCACGGGAACTCCTTTAACTAAACCCATTCGAGATATATTATATGTCGGGATAAAGGCATTATATTTGCAGAGGCCTAAAATGGGGTTATTTAAAAATGAATTAGCTGCATCAGCGGAATCAAATTGAACCGAGATTTTATTTCTACCTAGAT